>NC_056733.1:174015102-174147602 GCF_019279795.1 Protopterus annectens
ACCCACCATGTCCCAGGACCTCCACTCCGCATTCTTGGAAACATTGGGAAACATAAAGGTCCTACCAAACACCCTGATATTGGATGATTTTAATTACCCAAACATTAACTGGGAGAACTACTCAAGTACAAACTCCCTTACCCAACATTTCCTAGAATTTATAAACTCAAACGCCCTGGATCAACTGGTCAACACCCCCACCAGAAGTGACAACATACTGGACCTGGTCATCACCAACATGGGTGACCAGTGTTCCACACCGGAAGTCAACCCCTCACTGGTTAGATCTGACCATAAATTAATCACTCTGGATATCCACATTCCGCCACCACCCCCGGTCAAAGAAACCACTGTGAAAAACTTTTCAAAAGCAAACTTCATGTTACTTAAGACCGAGGTGGGAGGTTTCAAATCCCCCATGCTAAAGGATAATGCTGTCCAAGCTGCAAAATCCTTTACTAATGCACTCTATGGGCACCTACAAAAATGCATGTATCATGCTATCCAAACAAAACCAAGACTCACTCCTCCAAGAATAGGAAACCAGTCTGGTGGACCCCTGCCATAAACAAGCTATACAATAGAAGGAGGAAACTAGTACAGAAAAGAGTAAAATCCCAATAAGGGAAGACATCCCTGATCAGTATCAGCAAGAAACTAAATCCCCTCATAAAATCATCCAACGCTAGCTTCGAAAGAAAAATTGCCATGGACTCCAAAGATAGCCACAAGGCATTCTTTAGCTATGTCAAGATTCTAAGTGGCAATTCTCAGATCTGCTCAGAGTTAGTCCAGAATGGCACAAAATACACTGAACCGACCGATATAGCCAACATCCTTGCAGACAGGTTCAGTGCAAACTTCACTCCCCTCTCACCCCCAAAAGAGCCCATAACTATACCAGAAGAATGTAGTGCCCCTGAAATCACAGACACTCAGGTTAAAACAGCCCTCTCCAAAGCCAAAAACACAGCATCAATGGGACTGGACAGTGTCTCAGGCTGTGTCCTACACAAGCTCAAAGATGAACTAACCCTTCACCACCTAAACACACTGTTTAAACTTAGCCTCTCCACAGGCTACGTGCCCACAGAGTGGCGCACAGCAACGGGTATTTCACACCACAAAAGTGGAGCCACAACAGACCCCTGGAACTATCGCCTGATAAGCCTGACTAGCTTGGTCTGCAAAGCTATGGAGCACATCATCATGGATCTTATTAACAGAAACATTGGAAACCTCCAAACACTCGACCCTACCCAGTTCGGCTTTGTTAAGGGCAGATCATGCATCCTAAACCTGGTGGACTTCTTTGAGATAGTTACCAAGGCTATACACGAGGGAAAGGTGGTGCTCACAGCCTATCTAAACCTCGCAAAGGCCTTTGACACCATTCCCCACTCAGGTATTATAGACAAACTCACCAGCCTGAACATAAACCCATACTTCACGAGATAGGTTGCCAACTGGCTGATGGACAGAACCCACATAGTAAGAGTTGCGGGAGCTAGGTCTGACTCTAAACTGGTTACAAGTGGCGTTCCCCAGGGCTCAGTCCTAGGACTCCTCCTGTTCAGCATATACTTCTCAGAGGTAGAGGCAAGCACAGGAGGACTATGGCTGACCAAGTTCACAGACGACTGCAAACTAGGGGCTATAATTGACTCTCCGGCTGACACAGACATCCTCCAAAAGGGTCTCACTGAGACAGATACCTGGTGTCAAAACCATGGCCTCAAGCTAAATGCCAAAAAGTGCATAGTCATCCCCTTTGAAAAAACAAAGTACCCACAAACTACCACATAGGTGGTAGCCCCCTAAATATGGAAGACGTAATAAAGGTTCTGGGGACCCAAGTAGATAGTAACCTCTCCTTTGATAATCACATTGCCAAAGTGGTTAGAAAATCCTTCTATGTGGCCCACCTAATCACAAAAGGGTTTGCATCCAGATCAAAAGTGGTCATTGGGCCCCTCTATGCATCACTCATCAGACCCATCATAGAGTACAATGCCCTATTTGGGATGTACCTTACAAGACACCTGCAACAACTGGAAAGGCCACAGAAGTACCTCACCAAGAGGATCACTGGCCTCAAGCAGATGCCCTATGCAGGTTGACTGAAGAAACTCCAGCTGTACTCGGTTGCATACCGCCTACTCAGAGGTGATCTCTGCCTGACATACAAGGCCATGTCCAACCTTGAATTGATGGACATGCTCCACCTAAAGAAAACCATATCCCCTTGAGCCACACGCTCCAGGGATCTAAACCTCACCACAACAATAAATAGGATGTGCTGGAGGGATAGATTCCTGTCCCAGAGACTTCCCATGCTCTGGAACAAGATTCCAATCTACATTAGGCAGAGCTCCTCGCTAACCCTCTTCAAGAGAAACCTTGATGAGTGGATGGGAAACAAAGTTTACCCCGGGGATCACTTCAATGGCTCTGCTGTACAGAGGCATAGGGAACTAATCTAAGGGGGTGGCGAAAGGCAACACATTCCGGCTAGGCTTATAAATTTGTTTATTGAAATATTCACCTAGATTCCTCCCCCTTCTGTAATCAGAATTACAATGATCACCCACTATTTGTTTAAAAAAGGAATCATTTCTTAAAATAGGCCAGTGTTTTTCAATGATCTGTTTTACTCTAAAAGTGTTAGTACCAAAGGTAGTAATAAATCTCGATTTATCATGTGTCCTATCCTCTTTTACATGACCCGTCTGTAACAACCCATTTCTTTCCTATTTGTTGCTGAATTCATATGCTCTAGATATTAATTCCTTCTCATACCCACTATGCATAAATCTACTTTGCAAATCTGCTGCCTCTTTTTCAAAATCTTGCTGATTGCTGCAAAGACGTTTCAGCCTCACATATTGTGCCCTTGATATATTTCTAGCAATGTGTGTATGGTGGCAGCTTTTTGCTTCCAATATTGAATTTTTAGAATAAGGTTTCCTAAACAAACTTGTTGCCACAGTCCCATCTAATAACTTAGTAACATTAACATCCAAAAAATCAATGTTAAATTGTTGCATCTTACTAATAAACGTTATACCAAACTTATTACTGTTCAAATAATTAACAAATTGATACCATTTATCAATAGTTCCTACCCATAAACACCAACAATCATCAAGGTGTCTTTGCCACATATTCATATATTGTTTGTACTCATTTGTGTTATTATATACCCATCTGGCTTCAAAATAGTCCATAAAAAGATCTGCATATATGGGTGCAAAATTTGTGCCCATAGCAGTGCCCTTAATTTGCAGAAACCAACATGTTTGGTAAGTAAATTAATTATGCTCTAAAATTAAACTAAGCATTCTAAGCAAGAAATCAATTTGAGCCTTACTATACAGTCTAGAACAATCAGCCCAATAGTTAACTGCAGCCAAACCACACTTATGGGGAATACTAGTGTATAGCGGCTGGACATCCAATGTGCACAAATATGCATGTGCTGGAATTTGGATGCCATTCATAAGTTTCAAAAATTCAGTACTATCCCTAATTCTGTCTCTATTCAATGGTAACAATGGTTTTAACCTATCCTTTAACTATACAGACAAGGGCTTGATCACAAAACACAAAATTCTTGATAATAAAGGAAAACTTGGATACTTAAGTTGGGAGCACTTTATAAGCCTAATTAAATGAAAATTTATAGTGTTTGGTACATAATGTATTAGTTTGAACTGTGTTTCGGATATAAATATATGTGTATATATGTTCTATATATATATATATATATATATATATATATATATATATATATATATATATATATATATATATTTATTTTATTTTATTTTACATTTTATTTTACATTTGTTGACCGGGCTAGTCTAACTGGAGATATTTCCATTTTCAGTAGAGGCCCAGGGAGATAAGCTCCACAGAGAATACAATAAGGCAAACATACTAGTGTTTTAAAGAAAGTTTTAAGAGACAGAGACTAACAATTCTACAGTTACTCATTATTACTAAGTGAGTTAATTGCTGTCTCACATAGTTACAGTCACAAAAAAATACTTATATAAATATAAAATACTAAGTCTGATAAAGATAACTAAATGAAAGAAATACTACCACACACAGTTAAACTCAAAGACATCTTATAAAGTTAAAAAATACTTTGTATATATATATATATATATATATATATATATAGATATACATATATATATATATATATATATATATATATATATATATATATGTATATGTACATGGTGTGTGTGTGTATATATATATATATATATATATATATATATGTGTGTGTGTGTGTGTGTGTGTGTGTGTGTGTGTGTGTGTGTGCATGTTTGTATGTATATGAGTGTGATGTGAGAGTCTGTGTGGGTATATGTGTGTACATTCATATGTATATATGTATGGGAGTGCTGTCTTTAATGCTTATTTGCTTTCTTTGAAGCTTATCAATGGAAAGAAGTTTATTAATGTAAAACTGTTCACTATTTCTTCTTTTGGGAGCAATATATTGTGTTATATGATGATGGCACTTTAAGAGTGTGAAGGTGATGTATATAAAAATAGCCTAAAAAGAGACTTCCGGTTTTATTGGGCACTGATGATGCCGATTGGGTGAAACCGGTTTGCTGTTGGTAGTTGTCATGATTAGTATTCCAAGTCATGAATTTGCTGTGGAAAGATAATAAATCTTGCAAGGAAACTGTTTAGCTGACCTTGTTTTCTACTGCTTATTATGGTATTATTCCTGTTTTAAGTAGAAGTCGATGCGAACTAGTGCTGAGTTTGGTCTGTCATGTATGTGATTATCCGTGCACAATTTTAGCATCTGGGAGCCATTGTTGCGTGCACCAACTGAGTGAGGAGTATATATATATATATATATATATAATATATAATTAATATATATATATATATATATATATATATATATATATATATATATATATATATCCATATTGTCACATAGAAGTTATGGAATGTCAAACGTTATAAAGTTGAGTTCATATGTTCAATGTTCTAGAATGTCAAAAATGTAAAAATCAACAAAAATATGTGTTATATAGGGGATCAAATCCCTCTGCATACCCACCTCCTGCAAATTATATATACCACCTCCAAGTCTGAACTACAGTGGGGAAAGGGTAAATTTGCTGATCTCCACTCACCGTACATTAATCTCCACAGAACACATCAATTTTCAGCAAATCCATCTTGACCATATAACATTTGACTTTACAAAGAACTGATCTACTGAAGGTGACCCATACATATATATATATATATATATATATATATATATATATATATATATATATATATATATATATATACATATGATACATGCATTATTACAAATATTGCCCAGTGTAGTTTGCAACTGAAATAAGACAGTTGCTATATATAATTAAACAGATGAGGTTGTGTATATAGTGCATAAAGTACCCATCAGCGCATTTCCATAATGTAGGCAGAAGGGCACCATTTTTGACTGAAAATTATTGTTGACCATTATCTAGACTTGATATGTTTTTGAAACAGTGAGTGTTGCAGGAAAACAGTTCTCAAGCTAAGTTTTGAAGTAATTCATACCAAGAATCTAGTTGACAAAAGAAATTTATTCTAGTCAGTGGGTAAGAATTGCATAGGAACATTGTCTCCATTTATGGAGTTATCTTTTAGGATTAGTAGTGGCCTTTGGTGAGGGGATTCAGTTTTCCTATTGATTTGCACTAGATAATTATACAAGTTATTTCTTGTGTGACTTGCAACTATACACATAGCATTCCATTTTTGAAGGTCATTCTTTTGATCTTTTTTATGACAATATGGTGGTGTATAGACAAAGACAGGCTGGCTACAGATTGAGCAGTTTGTACTGATGAATGCTTATTAGGATTCCCCATGACTACACACGATTCATTGCTGGTTTGGTATGAGTACATCTGTGCTAGTGTCTCCATGATTTCTGGTGTTACAATATCATTTTATTTTATTTAGTGCACCTGATTTGTAGTTAATTGTTTGATATGCTCTTTGGAAGAAAGGATGTAATCAGTGAGGGTAAATAGTTATTTCCAGATTTTTACTTCCTTTTTTGAGACAAATATTCCATTCATAGGTTCATAAAGTCATAGTTATGTGCTAGGAAGATGACCACCAGGGCCTTTATAACCTAGCTATGAAACACAACCTAATTGTGTCACCAGGTATCATGGGCATTTAGTAGGAGGGAGTATGCTAGGAAGTTTTTAGAGTTTATGTTGAGGGTACATTAGTTTGAGCATTACTGTCTGCCTCTGTCTACCAGAGACATGGAGCGGCTGGACCCAGGATGAATTTCTGATTTCCCATTCATTGGTTAAACGTATGCTTAAATAAGATTAGGGATAGACTCTACTTCCCACAGATGGGGGCCTGTTCCAGATCATGGGGATCTTCTGTGGCACATAACTCTCTCACCAACATGTTTTATTTATGCCACAAGCAAAATTTAAATCCTTGGATCTAGTGATTTTGATACTTTTCATTTTGAGGAAGTGCAAAAGGTCCATCAGAGCTGGATTGGAGCATGTCCTGTATGCCAGACATAGCTCGCCTGTTAGTAACCTGTAGGAGACAGAGTATAGAGACTGGATTTTAAGGTGATCTGTTTAGGGCAATGTGTTTATACCCTGGATTGTCCTGGTAAGGAACCTTTGTGGGCATTCCAGTTGTTGCATATGTCTGGCCAGGTACATGCTAAAGGGGGATTTATATCAATAATGGGTCTTAAAAGGGCCAAATAAATTGGCACTGTGACTTCCTTGCACCTGGATATCATGCCCTTTCTTATAAGATGGGTGACATAGAATGATTTCCTCACTACCTTGCCTGCATGCTGGTCAAAGGCCAGATTACTGTTTACATCTGTTCCCAGATCCTTAACTACCAGTTCAACTCTTAAGGGGTGTTTTATTGATGGAGTAATTAGCCTGGGTGGCAAACAGGAGCAGTCACAGCTTGGTGTTTTAGCTTTGCTATGACTGTACCATTATGGGCTTGCTGCCAGACTAGATTGATTTATTTTGGTTTGAGAATCAGCCTTCTGCCGCCATGAGGCAATGTAACCCTATCACCAGTTCACATGCTAGTTAATCATGGAAGTTAGCACAGTGAATCAGTATAGCATCACCCACATACTGGACTTTCTATGTGTGTGTGCGTGCTTGTGTACGTGTGTGGATGCGTGGTGTTGATGCATATTATTAGTATACACCAAGAATAGTGGGGGCTCCAAAAGCAATGTTTATGGAACTCTTGTCTTTGACTCACTTGGGTCTGACAGTACATTTTGCCATGAAGTTACTTGTTTTCTTTCTGACAGACAATTCGAGATTCGTTCTAGTATTGATATGCTGCAGTCCTCTTTTTCTCATCAGCTTATCAATTAATGATCTACAAGATGATAGCCATTAGATAAATCAAGGAAGCTGGCTGTTATTTAAAAAAATGTATCTGAATTTATAAAGTACAAGCAAGAGTTTCCACAAATGTAGCAGTCTATACACACACACACACACACACACACACACACACACACACACACACACACACACACACACACACACACACACATATATAATATATATGTTTGTTTGTTTGTAAGATATATATATATATATATATATATATATATTATATATATATACATACACACACACACACACACACACACACACACACACACACACACATATATATATATATATATATATATTATGAGTACCATGTCCTGTTCTAAATCCACATTGTATTTGACAATTTTCTGTGTTTTGTACAGTAGAATTATTGATATACCTCTTTTTTAGTATCAAAGTTTGAAAGCAAAGTGTACTTCTAAAATGGCTGCCATTAACTGTATATGTAGTACCACTGTTAAACAAAGGTGCAATGAAGTTATTAACATTAGCTCTTCTTTAATGCTGCTTTTTGTTTTTATAGTTGCAGGCACTGCAATAACAGATGCAGGTGGTCTCAAATGCTGAATCACTGCTTTTTTACATTTTTCTTAGAAGGTTATGAATGCTTTGGATATTTACATATTCAAGCATGTAACTCGTCTTGCTTTTTATAATTTGTTCCTAATGACAGTAGTTTTAGAAAGCTTTCTGACAGCTTGTCTATAATTATAGAATGTATCCTTTGAATTTGTCTGTCATTGCAGCATGATTGTTGAGGTCTAATGAGTCCCCTACTGTTGATAAGCCTTCCTAAACTGGATGAATATAGTCTTCCAAAACCTGCAGTTTTTTGGTAGAAAAATAGTGCAGGAATCCTTCTTTGCTTGTTGAATTGTCACCTGGCATTTACTTCTCAGAGTCTGGTAAATGCTTTAGCTTTATTTCCTCTCTAGTTGCTTGTGTGTTCTCAAGCCTTTAGGCCCCTAACTGCTAAAACTTCACAAATGTATTTGGTCATCCAAGCTAGATAATAATAGATACTCAGCCTGACTGGTGCACATTTGCATAATATGTTTATAAGACCACTATAGGGAAAGAAATAACTTTGAGTTGATGCCTGAGTGATGGTTAATGCAGGACTGATCCATTGTTCTGAGGGTACAATTTATATTATACAATGACTAACCATTAACATTCAAAAATGTGCACACTGATTGCTCAGCCCATTCGGTGTGCCCATTGTAAAATCCAACATATACCAGTAGAATATATGCTACAGCTTTCCAATTTTCTTGAGCTAACAAGTCAAGGAGTACAAAATTTGAAATACAGACAGTTTAGACTTGCAAGAGAAACAAGGCAGAAATACAAGGAAAATCTAGAATGTTATGCAAAACTAAAGAAACATACCTGATGTTCTTTGTATTTCCTTGTCTCTCTCTCATACCTCCTAGCTGTCTAGATTTCAATAGAGATCTTCCTTTCTCCATTGCTTCCTTTCCAAAGCATTGATGAACTGCGTAAGTATGGGGACATTAAGTCCCATACGCATCTGCAGCACATAAAAAAAAAAGCCTCATGATACTGGAAAAAAGCACAAGAACACCATGGCACCCTCATAAAAAGACATTATTTAAGAAAAGTAAGTAACTTTTTTTCTTAAGTAATGTCATTGTCAATGTCATGGCTAGGTGTGGGTATGCTGGAGTTATCTACACCCAGCCATGGATTATTGCTATACTATCTATAGACAGGCTCTTGAGGATTCTTATAAGGGCTGATGTTATTGTACCTAGTTGTAACTGTAATTAGAATTAGTAAATTATTTATATATTGGTTTTATTTAAAACAGCTGCACAGATGTACATCAGAGGGAAGTCTTATACATAACATTAAGTACTTAATAGATGTTTACTTTTATTTCAAAGGAATTAAGGTGGAAGAACTTCTAAGTGTAAAGCGAGTAAAGAAGTAAGCATATAACTGAAGTATAGCATGGAGGCTTAGTAAATGAAGTAAAGTTGTTATTGTTGTGTGGTACAACATATGGGGGTCAGTAAGAAGTAAACTGATGACATACTTTTATTATTAAAAATGAAGTATAAAATACTAAATGTCTATACTTTTCAGTCACATGGAAACAGCTTCGCAAATGATATTTAATTGCAATCATATAAAATAAAGTAAAATTTTCCTCTTGCTTAAATTTTGCTATTCCTTCTTATAACCAGGTCTCACACAATAGTGCAGGTGAAAAACAAGACCACAGAGCTATATATTTCTTCCCCTAAGTCATCGTTTTTGCACAGTAAAACCTTTTTATTGTTAATAAAAATATGAACCACTAAATAAGAATATGTGACCTGTCATAACAAATATTGGAATGCTAGGAATGAAACAAAAAGACTTATCCTACTCGACACAAAACAGCACTGTTGTAGGTTACAGACCAACAATCATAAAAATCCACAAAAGTTCTGGGCTGGGCTGAGTAAGTTACTTCATCCTGGTAAAACATCCACACCTACCCCCACTGCCACCACTGAAATAACCCCAGAGGAGGTTGCAGATAGTTTCAACCATTTCTTTATAGAAACTATTCAAGCTTTAGCCACCCAATTACCTCCTACCCCTGATAAGAATACCCCTACCTCAGATAGTCAAATCTCAAAGAGAGACAACAGGCTGTCCTCTGGCAAAATAAGCTCTCTAAACTATTACCAAACACCCGTGGAGTACCACAAGGCTCCATATTAGAACCATTACTGTTCTCAGTCTTTATCAATGACCTGCCTACTGTCATCCAAAACATCAGCTGTATTCAGTATGCTGACGACTCCACCCTGATCTGCTCAGCCACTCCTCCCACTGATCTAAAGACTGATACCCAAACTACATTTACTACCATTGAAGCTGGCTCTCCAAATGTCGGCTATTACTTAATCCCAAGAAAACTAAAATGCTCATATTCCCACCTACCCAAAAGTCTGTACCTTTTACCTTCACTATAAATGCAAAAGATGGGACACTTATCTCACCTGACCACCATACAAAATTATTGGGTGTCACTATTGATAATAACCTAAAATTTGACCAGCATGTAAATCAAACCATCAAAAATATCAACAGAAAACTTGGGTCACTCTATAGAATCAAACCCTTCCTTACCCCACCAGCTAAGGTGGCCATAGCCCGTTCACACCTCCTTTCTGCACTCTTATATGCATCCCCCCTTCTCGTCAATCTTAACAAAACTGATCTAAATAAACTTACCACCTGATATAATCACATTGCCAGGTTTGCAACAGGCTTGCCTTTTAGAACCTACCAGTGCACCAACCTCAAACAGCTTGGATGGCTGGAATTATCCAATCTTATCCAGTAAAATTTGTTGATCTTGGCTAACAAAACCCTTTACAATCCCGAAAATACTCCAGCCCTTAGTAACATAATCCTTCCCCATAACAATCCAAGACTGCTCTGCTCCTCAAATAAGCTGCAAATCCAGACTACCAAAACTAACAATGCAGCTGGTATGGCCCTCTTCGCAAATTCAATGGGTAGAATCTGGAGCATACTACCAACTGACACAACCCAGCTCCCCTCCCTGGCCCAGTTCAAACCAAAAATTAAACAACACCTTGAACAAAAGTGGCAATGCCACTGTGATAAACCTGGTTACATTTCTCTCATGTATGTTATTTGTAATAAGCACTAGCAATAGCCAAGACTCTCCTACTTCTAGCAGGGGAATTTCTAATCTGTAATCTGAACAACTATATGTCAGTCAGGAACCTGTGTAAACACCCGGGTCTCCGCTGAAAATGGACTTGTTCCAGCCAGACTTTCCCGGTCAACAAATGTAAAATAAAATAAAATGAATAAATAAATTATAGCCAAATGGAAACAGTGCACCAAAGGAAAAAGTGCAATTCCTCTTGCTTATATTTGGCTATTACTTCTCACCATTTTGTGTCGCAGGTTAATTCTTATCAATTAATCTCAGTGACATTGTATGTTGTTTCCCCATGATCATCTCTCTCTTTTTTGGAAGTGCCTTTTAATAGTAGCATTAATAAAGCATCCAGATGCTGTATTTTACTGCCGCCTCATACAAACATGAGCAGCAAAGCAAGAGTATTTACACTCCTGTATTCATATCTGAACACTGTACCAAATGTCCATAATCATGAAAAAAAAAAGTTAAATATTCTTCTAGCTTAGATTTGGACATACAGATGTGGTCCTGCATTTCATAGCTCCATTCATCAGCAATTATGTTTTCAGTCCTTCTTGTATCTTTGCCTGGCCTTAAACATGAATGCTTCAGGAGAAGGAAGTTCACTAAACACCGTAAGCAAAACCAGTAACTTGTCATTGCCTATTCATACTACGATAGGAAACATCAGAGATCTGTCAGGACTCAGTCATTCATGGCCTATGTTCTGTGAATACTACGACTCACATTATGGTGTAGCAGTGTAGTGCAGGTTGTTTAGCAGAGCTGTGATCCTAAGTCTCCGCACAGTAGAGTTCTCCATATTCAGATGCATGCCTACAAAGAATAATTGAACAGTAATTAACTTTATGTGACTTTGCTCTGATATAATGCCCTGATTTCCATGAATCTGAGCCCTTTGAAGCTGCATGATTCTCATACATGTTAAATATGCATCTCTGGGCTCTGTTACATACTTTTCATTTCACTGGTCATGCGTTTCAAAAATCCCTTGTGCCACCACAGTCCAGCAATGTGTACTGTACATAACTGTACAAACTACCAAATCAGATACAAGGTATATATTCGTGCCTTGTATGCTATCTGTAAGAGCCATGTGTAACATGCTATACAGGTCCCCATTGCCTAAAGGATAATGACAGCATGGCTCATGTGCCAGTATCCTGCTATCTGACACTCCCTGTACCAGACATACATTAGTAGCCATATGTACTCACACAGGACAGGGATGTTCAGTCCTGGTCATGTGTCCTTAGCCTTCAGTTTGTTCATCAGCCAGTATTGTAGCCTTATGCATCCTCCTTAGATGGCATTTCTGTTGTAACGACTTATGTTGTGCTGGTGTAATGGTGGCAGTCTATATGACATTTTATATGCATGCATCTCTTTTATGTATCATTTAAACCAACAATCGGAAATCACATCATAAATGCACAGCCATTACTATCGTGGCATGAAACCCAGGGGACATGGATGCTTCATTATGGTAACTTGAGTTTTTTTTACTCACCACTTTGGCACCTTATTGTATGGATGTACAAATGCAGTCTGGGTGGTGTGTGACAGTCCAGTTGGGTCCTAAAGCAAGCAGGCATTAATTTACTATGTGTCTTTCTATGCACCCTTTGCAGACATTCTGTTACTGAAGCTCTCCATGCATAATAACCACATCATGCAGTTGGTCTTGTTGTTCATGTTATGAACGGTGTGGCACATTTTGTGCACCTGGTACTCTACAACAAAATATGCAGTATACTTTGTGTAGCATGTTACACTTCTCACAACTTAGATTCTTTTCAAAACTATGTTGTTATAGGCTCTGCAATGTTTGAAATGCTCATGTTCTTATCTGCATTTCAATATTCTAAAAACATTTACTGGTGCACAGTGAGTCTCCTGTTTTGTTTTAATTTTTGGTTTAAGATAGCTTCTTCCTGTTAATATTTACAATATTACTTTTCTAAGAGCAGTTGTGCAATCCACTAAATAAATATCATACAAGATATTCTGGTAGTGATATTTTATACAGAATACAGTATCTCTCTTCTACATGCATAGTATACATCTTCTGAAAAGTAATATGGAATGGGCTTAGAAATTCACAATTATCTTTAATGCTCTCTGCATTTCAATATATGTTAAGAGTAACAGCATAGGATTTTGATATGTGTAGTTAAATAGGAAAATATAGAATTCTTTTTTTCATAGCATTCACCAATGCAATTCCACAGAATAATGGCAAAACTACTAATCTGACTGACTAATATAGCCATGTTGGCACACACAATTATCAATAAAATCTTCCACTAAAAAATATAAACTTTGCTAACAGATTAGTATAGAAATATGAATCATCCTTTTAAATGGTATTTGTCTTCAACTTTAATAAGCAGTAAGGACATCTTTTTTTGCACAAAATGGAAAAACAAATCACATAATGACAAAAGCTTTGTTTCTGGGACAAAATTCTAGTTAATGTCCATCATTAATAATAAAAATCCATTACTTAAACAGCCATGGGGATAGTGTTTCACAATTATTCAATTTAAATTATGGCATGGTATTATAACCTTTCTTGCAAACTCTCAGAAAATTACCCATATACTTTTTCAGTTCAAGGAAAGGCACCTTGGTCCATGTTACCCACACAGACCACAGCTATACATACACAGATACTTGACACTATCATATTTTTGTGAGACTTGACTGGCAGTCATTCCTGAAGAGAAGTAATATTTGTATGCTTTCCCAAAAGCATCATTCCTAATGTTTTGCCCTCATTTGTCAGAAACCAACCTAACCACAACTTTAGTCATCTTATGACAAGGTATGGTCACATCCTTTAACAATGTATTTGACTGCAATTTATTTTACAGCTCCCAAACATAGGCATGATTGCAGTCCTGAAATTTGGGGAAAAAAACAAATGTGGGTGTTTGTAAGTCTAAAGTAAAAGCATTTGGGTTAAACGAAGGGTAAACTGAAGAATGAACATAGGTTTTCATTAGTATATACTTTAACAAAGCTGTTATCCTAATATTCACTTCTTTTATTCTACTCACCGCTAAACCTGCACTCGATCTGGACTAAAATAACTTGCCTCAGATACTATGTACTTTTGTTTATTTCTGACACATTGAAATACATGGCTTTGTTCAAATCAGGCAAATGCTATTACTTTGTTTAGAAAAAGGAGTTTTCTCTGAATTTGCTAAAGAAAATAGAAAGGCTAGTGTTTTTTTATCTAAAAGTTACAAACAAGCATCATAGCTTCAGTGCATGGCTAGAAACAAGATAGGCTGTCCAAATAAGAAAAAAGAAAAACAGCACTGCTACAGGGCTCTGTAAACCAGGATGACAGGACCCTTACTGTGACCCAGATGAATGGCTTTAGATTAGTTTCGCTAGCTCTGCAGGATTTATACAGGGAGAGAGCGAAGAAAGAAGGGAGAGGAATAAAGGGGCCTGATCAACTCACCTCTCCTGGGACGGGTGAGAGGGGTTACCTCTTGCTAGATGGCATACTCTGTGACCTAGCCTCCCTGGTGGAGACTACAGAGACCAGGGAGACCACTCCCCATGCTCCAGGATGAGCAACAGTGCTGCTTAGAGGGGAATTCTCCATACTACAGTGATGGGACATCCTCCATGGATAGCTTATTGCCCACCCCACCCTAGTCCCTAACCAAGTGTGTGCAGTCTGGGTCAGAGAGAAAAGAAAACAATTGAGCTCTCCATGGTGGCTGTCTAAATGACAGTCCTTCCAAGTCAATCACTTTCCCATTGAATGGAATCAAATGGGTCAATTATCTGGAAAGGGACTGATGGTCAACAGACAGTGAGATAAAATTATGTGAAAAAATAACACTCAGAGAAGTTACTCTCACAGAGAACCACTTAGTACATCTGTCATTTCCTATAAAATCTTCTACATATGTTGTCATATGTTTCTCAACAAGTCATTGGTAGCCCAGGCATTCCCAGAGATAGTTGTCTCTGAATGCCTTATATATCTGAATAAAGTCTCATCTTTAATATCTACACAAGTTAAGTTAAAGTCAAAGTAAACTTTATTGTCATTCAAACCTACATCACAGTGTAGCTGAATGGAATTGGTTGCTTCATTCCCAGTGCAAGGACATACATACAGAAATGCATTTTACTAAAAAAAGTAATTTGACACACAAAAACATAATATATAAATAGAAATAGCTAGAACAACATATAGATATTGCACAGTGTATATTGCACTCTCTTGAATTTCTCAAATTAGGGTACAGTTGAAGAACAGACAGTTAGAACTGCACATTCAAATATGGACATAGAGTATGTATATTGCACTCACATGAGCTGTGTAAAATTAGTAAAATTAGTAGAATGTAATGAGCCTGTAATGTATTCTTTTCCTGAACAGACAGATATATGCATGCTTAGGTGATTGGGTGGGATGAAGAAGCTGACTTTCTTCTGGTTTGCCTGTCAACAGAGTACAGCAGTCTAATGGATAAGGATAAAAAACTGTTATTCAGCCTGGAGGTCTTGCAGTGCATGCTTCTGTATTTTCTACCTGAGGACTGGCAGGCGAACATGCCATTTGCAGGGTGGGTAAGGTCATTGGCTATCTTTCTTGCTCTTTCTTTGCAGCGAGTCTTGTGCAAGTCTTCCAAGGGTGTAAGAGGAGAACCAATGATTTTCTCCACTGCCTTCACAACTCGCATGAGAGCCCAACGGTCAGAGGCATTACAATTCCCTTACCAGATTATGATGTTGTTGGTTAAGATGCTCTCAATGGTGCCCCTGTAAAATGCTTGGAGGATGGGCTATGACAAGTTTGCTTTTCTCAGTTTCCTTAAGACGTGCAACCATTGCTGCACTTTTTTGACAGTGTAATTGGTGTGCTATAACAAGGACAAGTCCTCTGAGATGTTTGTTCCCATATATTTCAAGCTCTTGACCCTCTCCACTAACACACCTTTTACCTCTAGAGGTTTATGTGCTTCTTGACACTTTCTGAAGTCCAAAATCAGTTCTTTGGTTTTGAGACATTCAACGCTAAGTTGTTGCTATAGCACCAGCCTATCAGATGCCTCCACCTTGCTTTTGTATGATGTTTTCTCTCTGTTCTTAACTAGATCTATGATCATGGTGTTATATGTGAATTTGATGATTTTATTGGACTCCTGTCTGGCCATGCAGCCATATGTCAGCAAGGGGACTAATAAAGGATACAAGACACATCCCTGCAGTACTCCCATGTTCAGAGTTATGCTTCCAGAACTGTTGTTGCCCACACAAACATTTTAAGACCTGTCCATGAGGAAACTTAGGATCCAATTGCATAATGGGGTGTTGATGCCCAGCTGTACTAGTTTGTTTACTAGATTCTGAGGAATGACAGTGCTGAAGGCAGAACTGAAGTCAATGAATAGCATTCTGACATAGCAGTTCTTACCTTCCAAGTGGGTCAAAGTTTCATGAAGTCCTAGAGAGATGGCATCTCCTGTGCAGCTGTTTGGCCTATATTCAAACTGCAGTGTGTCCAAAGTTGCTGGTATGCTTGAGGTTATATGGTTTTCAATCAGCCTTTCAAAACACTTCATCACTGTCAAAGTCAGAACAACTAGGCTGGCTATGGTTTCTTGGGTAACAGAATGATGGTCATCTTCTTAAAGCACCTTGGTACACTGTCTAGTTGCAGTGAGGTGTTGAAATGTCCTTGAGCACTGATGCCAATTCTGACATACAGTCTTTCACTACCCTTCCAATGATGTTATCAGGGCCAGCTGCTTTTCTTGGGTTAACATGTCTCAAGGTTCTTAGGACACCTATTGTGTTTAGGCACAGTACTACTTCATCCTTACTGACAGGGAGTTTGTTTGCCACCATTTTGTTATCCATGTCAAACCTGCTGAAGAAGTTATTCAGCTCATTCAAGAATACAGTGCTCTCATCACAAGAGGCTGAGGCAGGTTTGTAGTCGGTTATGGTTTGTATGCCCTTCCACAGATGTCCAGTATCATTTTGATCATTAAAGTGACCCTGGATCTTTCTGCCATAGGTTCTCGTGCTTCTTTTATACCTTTGCTCAGTTTGCCACTGGCAACTTTTAGGTTGTCCTTGTCCTTGGATCTGAATGCTGCATTTCATGTTTTATGAGCTCATACACTTCACTAGTTAACCATGGCTTTCCATTCACTCGTATGGTGATGCACTTGGTGGTTGTTAAGTCATCTACACATTTTGAGATGTAAGCTATAAGCAACTTTGTATATGTTTCCAGGTCAATTTGGTTGTTTGACAAGGCTGCATCCTTAAACACTGACCAGTCCATGCAGTCAAAGCAGTGCTGAAACTGCTCCCTGAGGCCATAGCCTTATTTGTTTCCTTGTTAGTTTGTCAGATTTTAGTAGTGGCTTATATGCAGGAGCTAGCATGATGTCAAGATGATCAGAGTTTCCAAGATGTGGATAAGGTGCTGCTTCATATGCCTGCTTTATGTTGGTGTATACATTATCCAGTGTATTTACTCCCCTTGTGGCAAAATCCACATGTTGATGGTAGTGGGGTAGTACCAGCTTTAGGTTGGTCTGGTTAATGTCATCTGCATTTACCTGTGTAAACTGTGGGTTCCTATTTTGGAGATCACTTATGGACTAATAAATAGTAGACAGTGCTTCACTGGTGTTCGCACTGAGTGAGATGTAGACTGCTGCAATGTATATTCCATTAAACTCTCTAAGCATGTAGTATGGCCTGCATTTTACAGACAGAAATTCAATATCCTCTGAGCAGAAAGAAGTAATCACTTCACAGCTGCTACACCAACTGTTATTCAAATATATACATACAGACCCTCCACGAGATTTGCAACAGGTGATTGAATTCTGTCAGCTCTGAATAAAGTCATTCCCCTCTACATTTACTGTGCTGTCATTGATAGTAGGACTTACCAACATTTAAGTAAATACAAATAAACAACTATTTCTCACCTTATTTTGTGAAGATAGTTCCAGCCTTAAGAAAGCCATCTTACTTTCTTGTGAACATACATTAGCTAGAAGTATGGAAGGCGGTGCAGGCGTATGAGGTTTATCTTTTAATATGGTTGTAATTCCAGCTCTGGTTCCTCTTTTTCCCAATCTTGCACATCTTTCCCTTTTTAAGTGTTTGCCAGGAGCGATAAACACATGATTAGCCAGATGTTTATATTGTTGGCTATGTTCCAGCAAAATGTCCAGCTTTAGGAGTTCTGTAGTATGTCTGGCCTTACAGGCCTATCTACTAGTAGCTCATTATATAGACAGTATGGCGAGACTGTAGATCTAATTTATATCAGATTCACTGCATTGTAGCTTAATAAAGCTTCATGTCCTGCCTCTGTAACTAATTTTCCAAAAGTTCCTGGTGAAAAAAAAGAGAAGCAGCTGCTGCCACACTGGGTGCCACCATTTTTTTTTACAAAGTATAAGTTTAGATATTTCAATCTTTCATAGTAAAAAAACTTTCCCATCCATGGATGCCCTTGGTATGTTTATGCTGTACTTTTTCTAATTTATTCATATTGGTTTACTTGGAAAGTTTTACTATTACTCTATATTTTATTTGGTTCTAAAGTAATTTACAGACAATGACTTCATCACTTCTGATTTCCAAGACTTTATAATTAGTTTTTAGCTGTCATTAGTCCATTGGTTGATATCACCAAAAACACAAAGCTGTATCTGTCAAGATACCCTGACCTCTAAATAAACCTTCAGATCCAGTTGCTGTTTGCTATATTTACCTTTCATGTCATGTCTCGTATAACTCATATACTTAGCTTTTGATGTATTTACAAACATTTTATTCTCCTCTCCCCATATGGACAATTTAAACAAGTTCTTTTATAAACCTGACTTGTCCATATTAGAATTAATTAGTTTCACCATTTATAAGTCAGACTTTAAAAAACTTTGCATGAAAATATAAATCAGAAATCTACAAAGTAAGCAATTATTAGTCCAGGATCGAGTCTATTGGCAATCCTGATTATAACCTAAAATTTTACCTGCCTAATTGTTGTAGGATGCTTGTCATATCATATTTGTAAGTCATGCAGTTATCTATTTTATCATGATTACATTAATACCTAGTTGTTCTAATTTGTTGATCAGTGTTTTGTGTATGAGCTTCTCAAAGGCTGAAGACAAGTCTTCATAAATTACATCACAACATACTTTTCATTTATAGCTGTTATTAAATTATTACAGAACATCTTGTTAAAAGTAGATATAAACTTATTTTCAACATGTGAATTATTTTGCTATTTGGTTTTAAGTTCTAGCCTTGCCAGTTTTGACAATAATTTAACCTAGAAAACCATTTACATTATTTTTCCACAAGAAGAAAGTGGACATATAGGTCTATATGATGCTGGTTCATCGTATTTCTCTTTCTCTTTACAAATGGTTTTGACAACTGCATAAATATCTCCAATCTTGAGAAATTTCTCCATACTTGAATGAGTGACTAACAAATCTAACCGTAAAGTAAGTTTATGCTAAAGTGTTCTCAGGTCATTGTTACTAATTGTGTATCATTCATGTCCAATTTGCTTTGTACTTTTTCAACATTTCAACATTTCAGTATCTGAAGTTATTTGGATGCTACTACCAAAAATTACCCCCCCCCTCCCAGAAACAAAGCATTTTATATAACATTTGGTAGAAATTTATGCAATCTGTTGTGCATGAGAAGAAGAAATTTTAGAATCTAGTCCCCACATAATTTATCTGTTTTGTGTCTTTACTCCTACTACATTGTGTATATATTTAAAATAGTTTCCTATCATGTTCACTATTTGGTATAAATCTTACTCAGATTTTTTCCTGATTTTTTGTTGCATTTTAATATGTTTGTCCAGTTTACTTATTTCATTTTTTTTATCTGTATTCCCATTTTATATATTTTATGTCTCATCTTAAGTATCTTTTTCTTATCAAAATATAGCCTGCATGTACTAAATACCTAGATCTTGATATTATTTTTTACATTCAATTTCCCTTTCAAATATTGTTTCATTCCTTCTGCTGTCTTTCTATTAACTATACAACTCCAATTAGTTTTACGCACCATCTGTTTTGCTGTCATACTGATTAGTATTAATCCTCTGTGCCTTCTTTGAGATGTCATTCTGACAGAATTATGTAGCAGTAATTTAATGTTCATAACATCATAACTTCATGATCATTGCACATCGAGGGCCATAAAACTTAACATAAAGTAAACCATCTCTTTAGGAATACAATGAGTACCTAATATGGCCTGTTAGGGTTGTTTACAATCTGCAACAATTATTCCTGCATTTAATTTGTAAATAATTTCCTTATTAATATTGTTATTAATATTGTAGAATCAATTATTGTCTGTCATTAGCAAATGCAAGTCATTTTTCCTTTCTGTGATTCAAGGAAGAAATATATGATTCCTCTAGGACATTGCCATTTAACTTCAGTGATCTATACACTCTAACAATTGTAATTTGCTTCAGAGTTACATTTTTTGTCAGTTACACAATCCATGGTTTTAGTCTCACAGGTCTCATAACCATCTTTAATCCCTGCCATAAGACTTTTATACCCGGAAAGAACTGGTTTCCATCCCTGTTCTTTAGTCATGTTTCACAACCAATAACAGCATCAGTATTGTGTGAACACAGCAGATTTTTCAGTAAAAGGCTTATTATGATGCTGCTTGCATTAACAACCAACACAAATAAATCATAGTTTGTTATATGTAAGCTACGTTTCTGACCTATCAAAAAAAAATCATGGTTTATATTAGTCAAATATTGCAATATATCTGTTGCAAAAAAATCTTCTTTTGTCTTGACAAGTGGAGTTCTTCCTTTCTAAATACACATGGGCCAGAAATTAGACTTGGATGTTATATATATTTACACAGTTAAAATGGGTCTTTTTTTCATTTAGGCTTTTATCCATTTTTTAAGAATTTAAAATGAGTCTTTTTTTTTTGTATTATTTACACTGACCTGACTCTCCTTTCTATACATGATTTGTGTCTTAATACATGTACACACTATGTTATCTAAAACAACAGTACGGTTCCTGCTTACAGTCAATGAGTCCCATTTGATCCAGTATGACTAAATATAGATCCATACTTCTGTACATGCAGGTAGTAGAGCCCATCTCACATCATCTATTTTTGTTCTTAGCAGGCATATCACTATTCAGTGTTCATTATCCACGTTGCAAAGGTGAGTATCGGTTCTTTTAATAACTGAATCTCCAATTAAATGACTAGCCTATAATCTCTGACCTGATCGAAGAATCTTCTACCCCTGTGTCATTAACATCTGCTCCTTCACTTATTATAAAGGCGTATTCTTCATCATCATTATCTTATTAATCTCACCTCTGTCATTTACAAGCATACAGTTCTCACCTACCTACCTTTGTACCTCCCCACAGATTGAACCATGTTGGCAACCTAAGTGTTTTAATTCTTTTTTGTACAGTAATATTATGTAATTCTTCCATGATCTCTTTTGATTTCTTCTTTTTAGTCTGTTCCTTGCTCTTTTTCTACCATCTGTGTTAGAAAAATAATATAATTTTCTGTAGGCTGAATGTATTTTGACTGAATAATATTATCACTCCCTATAATTTGGGTACAACATATCAAAGTTGCAAATGAATATGTATTACATGCTTGAATTGTTTCATACACACACATACACACACACACACACACACACACACACACACACACACACATATATATATATATATATATATATATATATATATATATATGTATACATATATATATATATATATATATATATATATATATGTGTGTGTGTATGTGTGTACATGTTTGTGCGCGTGCATTGGTCAATTTCTTTTTCTTCTGACGTATTTGTTGCAACTTGTTTTCTTTCTTTCTTGTTATATTTTTATTTTCTCTTAAATGCGGTGAATGCTGAGATCATGATATACTTGGATCCTGAATAACAATGATGTCATCTGCAGTATCAGTTTTGATAAAGGAGAATGGTCGTTACTAATAGAGGGCGCTTACTTTCGTTGTTCTGTTTGCACTTTGCCCCACATTATTTATCTTATTGGGTCAGTCAGCAGTATATATGATAGCAGTTTCCCAAGCTATAACAGCTGCAGATGCACAGTCTTCCTCGGCAAGCCTACATTTACTCTCATTAAGTGAATCTGAAGACAAAACTGGTCTAATCTCAGGTCATTTCATCCCATGGAATATGAAGAGCATTCCATGTGAATTTTTACCAGATCCTTTTGATTATGTTATTAAAACCAAAATCCTCTGGGAAAGAAATTCATTTGCAATAAAAATAGCCATTTTGGTAAAAAAATATAGTATTTGCCATCCCCATTATGGGCAGTGGATACTTCTTCCAATAGTCACAGCCTGATACACAGTATTGTTGAATGTTCTTCCCCTATAACTTTCTATTTGCATTGCCACTGTGTAGTTATTATGACATAAGTAATCACTGGAACGTCTTCTCATACTATCAAATGTCTCTTGTGCTTCTGACCTCTGAGCTGCATAACATCTACTTGGACAAGAAGTTAATGCTTGTGAATCATTTTGCTTTGCAATAAGAAAATATCTTAAAAGGTAGATGGTGGTAATAAAGTTATGCTATGGAAAAGCTACAGTGCCGAATAGAGCATCTGTCTTGTGGTGAAGTAAGTTGAAAATGAAATTTAGAAACAAAATGGAGCTAACGTTTTGTGGTCTTTCTACACTGCATTGTTGGCATTCAGGCTCTGCTTACCTGTTCCTAACTGTAACATCATTCCATTTTCCTGCTGGGTGTGTCCACTCTCTTCAGGATACAAAAATCTGTGTATGTATTCATGGGGCAATGATCACAGGCAGTCAGAGTCCATTATACTGCAGGTGATGTTGTTTGATTGTTGCCCTCCTAAGGTGCGCAATCCTGCAAATATGTAAGTTCACTACTTGTCTCTGCATGCTACGCTATATATGTACTGATGTGACACATTACACTGTAGGACAACTGATGTTATGCTCCTGATCTTTAACTGGTGGCAGACACTCTCATACCTAATCCCATTCTCTGGGCCAGACAGAGGACAGTTAAGCTATGGTTATTCTAATCTCACCAGGTATCAACCTGACTGCTATGCTAGCAGCAAAACCCAGGTCATCTGTGGCACTCTGTCACATGCCATGCAAAGTTATTCATCACGCTGGTCTTCATTTTGAATCTGCATACTTCTAAAGACTGATTGCATTGTGTATTGGCAGTAAGTACATCTTGCTTTATTAAACTTTAGTGTTAATCAAAGGTAAAAATAAATGCAATTTTCTTGTTGTATCTTTCATCGTTATGACATTCAATATGACATAATAATAACAGATACTTCAGCCAAACATGAGTTCTGTAGAGGGAGATCTGGTACAAAATGTTCCCTTGTTGGAGACAGACATTTCAGAAGGATGGCATGCCAATATATTGGTTGGTTAGGCTTACATGGTGTCCATGATTACCTGCATCCAGCAGTTATTGCTTCTGAGAGTAGTCCACTACAGCAGTTACAGTTCCAGTAAATGAACAGCTTTTGTTTCACTAATTAGCCTTTGAAGTAAAGCAGTGTAAGCTGTGAATATGGTAGCAGAGGATATCAGAAGTGGGAGTTCCAAATCCATTACTGGACAGTCTGACAGCCAGTCAGGTGCCTAAGTAGGCTTATGAATAATTAATTAGCTCTAGCTGTATTACTGAAAATGGTTTGCATGAATCAAGACTTGCAGCCCTTGAAATATCCTGGTCATGTTCTTCCTGTCTTGAATTTGTGACTCTGACTGTACCATCAGCCTTTATACAGGAAACATATTGTAGTGTCTGAGAAGTTGATCTTAAAGCAGGAAATACACTAATATCAAAAAATGCCTTTGAAGCAATGTGGCTAATTTCCTGCATACATTGATTACTAAGCAACAGAATTCCTTCAAATGTGAGATTTCTGGAAAATGGCATGACTTTAACATATACTATTGATTAAATATATTGCAAAGCTAGGAAATGATTTCCAGGACACTGCTGATCATCACTGTCTTAAGTAAAGTTTCATGTGAGTATTCATATGTTTAAGATATGCTCACCAGTGTTTGGGAATGTTAAATGGAATTCCCAGTCACCAACACAGAATTTAAAAGGGAACAGAATTTTTTCCACTCATTAGATGACTCAGCTTGCAACTTATTGATTCAGTGTTTAGCCTTTATTCGTTTCTGCAGACTGATGAATTAGTAGATGCTAGGCATCACAGTCCCTGAGACCAGAGGACGGAAAAGTCAAAGACCAGGGTAATTCTGATGGCTGACACACTTTGGAGTGTTTCCCCCATGAACAATTGACTCTGAACTCACGTGCGTGGTTACCAATGAAAGAAAACATAATTACCCATAAAAGCAAACTGCACAAAAAAAACAAAGTGCCTTTGCAGATGGAGACTCTCCCCTCTACCCCAAACCCTGCTTAATTAAACATACTCACGCCATGGTCTCCCATCCATGGTGAAAGGGTAAACACTTGACAAAGGTGAGCATAGTCGATACACAAACTGTGTTGTGTCACAACAATATTAAATACAGGAAACATAGTTGGAAAAGTAAAATAGTGCGTTAATCACAGGAAGTAACAGCTGACCAAATGCACATTAATCATTTATAAGGTAATCTTGAATTGTTACTGGTGGATGCTAGAGAGGCATTACCATTTGAACAAGGCTTTACACAGAATGATTACCACACACTGTTTGGTTAACAGTATAACCCAGCAAATTAAGACAGTGAGATACCACAGCACTGCATTCTGCAGGTGTGTAATTGTTCCTTATAGTCTGCAAATGAAAACTGTGTGACTTTTAGAAACTCACAAATACTCTACTGTCACTACAGGATTCAGGTATATTTCTCTAGCAGACCTTACTCACTTAACAAAGAATTTTTTTTTTTAATAAAAGGAAGCTGCCACACTTTTGTCTCATGCCAGTCAAAACTTAAAGCCTTTGAGGGAAAATTGAACATATTGCAGAAAAGACATGCCTCTATGACAATCATTTTTCAGCAAGCCCCTACCATGATCATTTTTCCATTTGACTGCACTAAATGGCTGTATAATCCACATTGACTAGAAGCAGCCTGTATGATGCTATAATAAAGGTTGTTTCTAGAATAAAGCAGTCTGGTTTACAAGTCTGCTATTATGTTAGAAGATTCAGGCAGCCGTGATAACTGATGTATGGTCCTTGAGCTACTGCATTATTTTCTTATCCCTGACATTTTAGCCTTGATTTTGTGATTTATCCTGCCCTATTACCATTTAGTCTAGTGTTTTGCTCTTTATTTGATCATGATTTCTTCCTTTACCTTGCTATATAGTCATTTCATCCTGTCATTTACTGATTCTTTGACGCCATTCTTGTTTTGGCTTTGAATTTAATACTTTTTCTGCTCAATGATTATTGAAAAATAACACACAGAAAAGACACAAATGCAGCCCCGCAATGATCAAGTCTTGAGTAACAACACTGCTTCTTAATGAAAATGACTAGAAAATAAACCTACATGTGAAATGCACTAAACCTCAGACAAGCCATCAGTGTAAACATTACCGTCAAAGCAGGGTACATTGATTTAACAGCACAACTAGCATGAATCAGGGATGGCATAGAAATGTGTGCATCTTTAAGTAACATATGCTCGAAGAAATTAGTACAAAACTCTGCTAGCATAAGTCAACTTAATGGATCAGATTCTAAAAGAAAGTTGCAGAGAGTGCAGTGTACCAAAGGAAGATATCGGCAAAGTAACGGCGGATGTGATTCCATTCTGGATATAATGTCAAAGGCAAGTAATAATTTATTCAGCATAAGATAATTGCAGACTGTGCACATGCATGCTGGATTCCAAAACACAAGGGCTGTTCTCAATGACAATAAAATGTGACAAAGAAGTATGCCAACAGTTTTATAAAAACACTCAGTGGAGGCCATATGGGCTGACCACTTTCTCAAATGAATTGATACAAATTCATCCATGATCCTGCAGATTCTACAGTACATTAATTTGTGTCAAATAGCTCTTCAGCACATTAAGAACAAAATTATCATCTATGTCTTAGAAGTGATGTCTCAATGTGACCACATTTGGAAGAGGGGTACAGGCTGGATGTCATCTGGATGTCATTGCAATCCTATTGAATGGCAAGGGAGATTACAATATAAGAATCAGAAGCAGTGAATATCTGCAAACCATACCTTACAAGTATAATCTGTGGACATAACCAGTTATTATCTACAAACATTGCAATGGGCTAACAGGTAGAACTGCATACTCAGCAGATATGGTCATACTTCGTCAGCATCCTCAGTTCCCTGAAGATAACAGATGTGTCTAAACATCTGCATATGGCAAAAGGCTAGTCTGTACCCTTTATCTAACTACATGTTCATATACTGATAGCATCTAAATTGAAACTGTGTGTAATATGACATAAATGGTACACACAGGACAATCTGACCATACCAAAACAACGATATGCTCAATTTGTGAATGTGGAAACACAATCAGCTAACCTTATGAAAGCTTGTCTTATGGACATGATGAGTCAGGCAAGTATGCCTATTAGTAAGAGTATCTCAGCACACACAGCTATTAAGTACTATTTGTGCCATACATAATTAATGAGCTTCATTAATACAGAATGTTTTGTAATTACATCCACAGATGTCTGCCTAAGTTCTCAAAATCTGATGCATTAACCAAGAGTCCAGAGTAAGTGTACAGTGCTTAGCACAATGCCCAATAGTTGCTAGCATATCAGCACATGTAGAATACATGCCCACTAATAAGCTGCTACCAACCTCATTTCCCCAGTTTTAAAAGGTGATAATACTACATTCATAACTCATTTTACTGTTAACTGTAAACTGATTGGTACCTCAGTGAGCATTTCTACAAAGGTGTTCCTCTAAGTGATTTCATCAACTTCCATTGAGATGTTGACTGAGAGGAGACTCCAGTGCATTGACGTGCCTAACTGGACTGATGAGGAAACCTTGTAAATGCTAGCCATACATGTGTAATACAGCAAGGTAGGCATGGTAGATGAACTTTGTCAAGATCGATGTGTGGAACCAGATTGCCAGAGAACTTCACAGATAGACTGAGATCTTCAGGAGTGGCATGCAGATCCACCACTGACTCAATGGGCATCACCATAGACACCAGGAGCAGCTTCTGTAGAGGACTGCTGATGTTCACTGACATCACTGGATCCCTACAGTAAGTGATATATTCCAAAGTCTAACATGTTTTATATACAGTTATCACTTACCGAACAGATATTGTGCAGTACTGATTTGTGTTCTTAACTGTTCATGCTATATTCAGACAGATATAATGATGTATACAGAGGTAGTAGAATGGGGAGCACACAGATTTATAATGCTAGGATAGTATTTATAATGCTATGATATTTCAGCTGTGTTACCACCATTAAGTGTGTTTTAATGCAGAATACTATTGAGTATTACACCAAAAGTGGCTGTATGACTGCACACTCTGAGACTCTCCATAGGTAAGCAGGCACTGAATTGCAGGTGTGCAGTAATTTATTGCAAACTATTACAGCAATTATGTGTACGATAATGTGTTTATATATATGTAAAGTCCCTACTAGAGTTTGGAAAAGATAAAAACTTTTGCTCTAGAGGCTTCCTCAGGCATTAAATACTAAAAACAAGATTAAGGTATCTTATATATTTAAGAACAATGACATGATATATAAATTATGCAAATTAAACACAATTATGCTTATGTTTCAGCAGAGGTTTAAAGGGACAATATCATTCAGACCTGGTAGTATATGAGCTTTAAGCCTGATTATCCACTTTATTTCTGCTAATTCAGTTTTCAGTATAACATCACCACCTCGTATTTCTGCAATGCATACTTCCAATATGGCACATTTGAACATATGGCTATCACCATTTTCTGAAATATGTTTATATAAGGCATTTCTGTTCTTAGTATTTATTTCTGAAACACGGCTGCAAATACGTTTTTTCAGTTTCTGGTTTGTTTTCCCTATGAAATATGAGCCACCTTGTTTTTAGTGTTTAATGCCTGAGGAAGCCTCTAGAGCAAAATTTTGCGTTTGTATTGGAAATAAATGCTTGCCGCGGTTCCAGTATCTTTGTTTTTTATGTTACTATTGTGAAGTCATCTGGATTTCCTGGTGGTTTATTCACTTGTTTCGTGCATAGTTTGGAAAAGGTTATATTGTTGAGTAGCTCAACAGCTTAATCACAAGAATGGTAGTGTGTAAAGCTGTGTGTGGTTTCAGAATCCACGTTTATTGCCTTAAATATGCACTACTTTACTTGCATTAATTTATCCGCCATGATACTGCAGAATGGACAGATGCTGTATTACTAAAATATATAAACATGTTTTATTTTAATTGTGAACTAATGCCTACATTGAGTATGCAGCTGATGATTAGACATTTCACCATTATTTGCAACACTCTAAGACTATTCCCTGTTATTCATTTTAGTGCCAGGAATACCGTAGAGCTTCAATTACATCAGTAATGGATAAACTAACTGTGTATCAATGACTGTGAACATACACTGATTTCTATTTGCACTAGATATATGTGAGAAACGCAGGTAGAAAGGTATTTAAGATTAATGGATATTGCAATTGTATGTGTCTATGTGTGTATGTGCATATGGAATCATGGAAATGCAATATAGCAGAAGGAGTTGCACTCTAGATACAGTCCGTCATTGTATGTGGGTTCCATTCCCAGCTCAGTCCTTGTTTTATATATTTGTGTAATGACCACCCTTTGTTATATCATACATTTCTACATGATATGTGCAAAACACCATCATTATGAACATCTGTGTGTTGTAGTACATTTTCCATTTAGGCTGCAAATGACTAAAGATTTTATCAGCATTAACAAGACCTTGTTACCTACAGTGACTGTATAATGCTGGAAATATGTACGCATCATATACCTACAGTGACTGTATAATGTTGGAAATATGTAAGCATCATATGCTTTCCTCACATGGACTTAGTGCACGTCACCAGGGCTATTCATGTTTCGGTGTGTGTGTGTGCGTGTGTGTGTGTGTGTGTGTGTGTGTGTGTGTGTGTGTGTGTGTGTGTGTGTGTGTGTGTGTGTGTGTGTGTGTGTGTGTGTGTGCAGGCCACTGTAGGTGATGTTGTGATTCCCCACCTCTGGACCAGTAATTAAGTAGCCTCAATCGTCACCACTGGTATCAGTGGGGGATGTACACTGAGAGGATGACAAGGTACACACACAGTATTTCCAGATGCAGCTCTCTGCATTAAGTGCAATTTCCCTTAAGAGCACACATAGACCACAGTCAGTCCAGGGCTGGTTTCTCCCTATTTCTCCAGATCCCCAGTAGGTCTCCTCACTGGCTCAGCTATAGAGTTGAGATCTCAGCTGAGTGCCCAAGCCAAGACCTCCAGCAGCTTCATGTCCCTACCCAAGTAGCTGACATGCACACTCTTTGAGGTTTGACCTACACACATACACGCACACACACACACACACACACACACACACACACACACACACACACACACACACACACACACACACACACACACACACACACACACACACACACACACACACACACACACACACACACACACACACACACACACCCCTGGGAAAATCTGGTATAAGTTTACTAGCTATGCCCCCTTTTGCCCAGACTATAAGGTAGTTATCACTGCCACCAGCCAACTCCTTATCAGCTATGTTAAGGCCCTTACCAAAGGATGTCCAATCTTACTGTGTAATATTAATATTAATACAAATGGTAGTTTGACCAAGAGCAAGGCTATCAGGAGTGGCCCGCACAGTGTCACCAAATAAATATGCAAATACTCTCAAAACTTGCATATCTCTAGACAGAAAGGTTTAAATATATTTAATAATAAATAATAAAAGAACAAGAAAATAAGCTGTCTTTCGGCTTTTCCCAGTTAGGGGTCGCCACAGTGGAACTCCGGTCCACTAATGATTGGCAGTGAATTTTTTACAGTGTCGAGTTGCCAGCCTGGCACCCAACCTTCAAAGAAGGCAGACCCACACATGCACGCACCCACCTGATATCTTTAAATTCACTTGACCATGTGGAGGACATGCAGATTCTGCACAGAAGGCACTCTGGATGAGAATTGAACCGGTGAACCTCCTGCTGAGAGGCAACAATGCTAACCACGCACCACCACAAATAAAAGAACAAGAAAATACTCAGTACATATTCACAGTGACATCAGAGTTCAAAATCACATGAAATATTTAAAACAACATTGCAGGACAGTCTCAAATAAATAAAGAAAAATATCTAAACTAAGCTTTGCAATATTCCAGACTATATCCAAGAGAATTACTTTACCCTAGAAGCTTACTTACAGAACCAGGCAGATGTCTGATGAATGGTTCTTGTTGTTGTCAGGTCCAAGACAGAATACAGAATGCACTGTCTCTCTAAGAGAGTTCTCAAATTAATATTTCAAATATTACTACTGGGATAGCTTGCAGAATGACATAATTTCTTATCTGCTCTATCCCAGGTGAAACCTCCACTGCTGGAAGATGGCAGTATTTAGCATCTACCTGTGAAAATACATAGATCTCAGATCTTTGGCAGATGGTGGAAGTCATAAAACAATTGCATTTCGTCATACTTTCAGAGGTAGCAATTACTTCATTCAGAAGAGAATACAGAAAGCTCTTCAGCACATATTTTGTCTGTAGCTACAATGAAAATGTAAAGATATCATCTTTTATTGCATATCCATAAAGTAATTTAATTTCAGCTATTTTTCTGAAGTTAACGTCCTGTAATCCAGTTTCCACTGTTAAGATATATACATTTAATGCATGTACATTTCTGTTCTATTCCAATAGGGAACGCTGTGGTTACAGTTCAAACAGTACCTTGCAAAAACCTTTTCAACACACACTTCTGTACCAGCAGTTTGATATACACATGGCATACAGTTCCAATACATTTGTAACACAAGCATCTTATATAAATCATATTGACATTCACAAATGACATATAATTATTTACAAAATTCCAGATAGCTGTGCTGGCAGTATTCCCCTTTGTCACACACCCCCCCCCTCAAAGACTCAAGCTAGTTTTTCAAGTGACCCTTGTGAAACATTGCTTGAGAGGGATGAGGATATCTGGGAATACATTACCCCACACCATATTACAGAGGACAAACCACACTGGACAAATAATAAGGGTTAGCGCTTTCATTTACTAAGTTTAGCAAACTTCTTCAGACAAAGGAAAATAGTAAGTACATGAATTTAAATATGTTCACAAGTAATGACATCATTTCCTACTCACAAAAATCAAGCCTCAATTTAAAGTACCAAACCACTAAAAAGCATAAAATCCATCAATATCAAAATCATACAGAAAAATAATCAAACCAATGCTAATCAAATATGAATAAAGAACATAGACATATATTCTTAGAAATTGTATAAAAAATAAAAACAGATACTGTATCACCCAGAGAAAACACCAGCTCTGAAAAACATCATTCACCCCTATATTAACCTGCAATCTTTACGCTCCTCCAATAAGATCTTAGCTCAAACTACCAAAGCCAATAATTCTGCTGGGGATTCTCTATTCTCAAACTTTGTAGGTAAAATGTGGAACTCCCTACCGACCATGCTCACCTCAGAACCCTCACTCCTACAATTCAAAAAAAGCTTAAACCCCATCTCAATACTCTCTGGCAATGTCCCTGTTCCAAACCTGATTAACCACTATCATTTACCCTTCTCTTACCTCACTATCCTTAACCGCTTTTTAACAAGGCCTGCGCCTTTGTAACTGAACTATGTTTTTTTTTATATGCTGCTGTTGTTTTTTTTTCCCCAAGATGTGATGTATCTTTATATTGTATTTAGAACTCAACTATCTTCCTTTTTTTGCATTAACAATGTTCATATGTCTGTTATGTACTTGGAGCTTTTCTCCCCGGGCCTCCGCTGAAAATGGACATGTATCCAGTCGGACTCTCCCGGTTAACAAATGTAAAATAAATAAAATAAATAAATAAATAAATAAAACACATATCTCCTAAAACAAGTGTTAATAAATGGAGACAAATACATCAATGTAACCATAAATAAACCAAATATTAAGCCTTAACGCATTAAAGACTTCAGTTTCAAAATACTTTTAATCGAAACTGAGTCATTTAAACCTGGAAAGGTTAAAGCATTAAGCTTAAGTTGCCAAATAAGCTCCTTCTCATCTAATTTCAAGTCTTTGGGTCCACCTCTGATGTTGTCACATATTTTCTCAATAACCAAAAATTTAAACTCATGGCCAGGAAAGGTATTAATATGCCTAGCCAAAGCATTATTCAAATTCTTTCTATCAATTGCATACAGGTGTTCATAAATTCTTCTTTTAAGTGGACCCAAAGACTTGACAGATTTTTGTGCGTACCTATAATACTTGCAGTTTTCCTATTATATATGAGTGTGTTGTGTCACTTGCACACAAACACATTGTATCCCATCATATGTGCAACATTCACATATGTCTGAATTCTTACCCTTACCACATGCACCTTGCAGCATCTTTTATGCCACATTTGCAGTCCATATATATGTGACGGTTGTACTAGGCCATGCCCTGTGTTTTTTATATGACAGCTATTTCTGACATTGTTCATTACTTCTAATGTCATAGCAGAACCATTTCCATCCATCTTGTAGCTTTTGGCTATATATTACACATCTACTTCTCATATTCTCATGCATATATGTTTATGTGTACTTTGTGTATTGCAGCATCATTGGCCTGTAGGTATACTGGACTTGTAGGGCAACTCTGCCACCATGATAGGCTGTCACTGATGTGTGATTTATATCCACATACTATGGTGGTCACTATGATGTTTCTACATGTGTGTGATTTGACTGGCGTGTCAGGTGTTCTTATTACATACTTCCTGTGCTACCTCAATATGTGTTAATGTATCCCTATTATCATGACCTTTCAGCATGGCAACATAACATTGCATGTCATTGTAGGCGGTATACTTGTTTATTGTTCTGGATGTTCCACATGTATATTATTGCAGGACAAATATTTACATTGCATAGCTGAGAGTTCGTCTGTCCAACTCTATGGTGGGGGTCTATATTAGAAGACCGACTGTTTATGTGATCGAACACCTACACATCGATCTTCTAATATCGAACTGCCCAATGTCGAATGTCCCAGGGAAACACGTCCCTCAGCCACAACACAAAAAACATTACTTTACATCTAAAGTAAGTGGGGAGCTTTGCATCCCACACCCCCTGACATAGGGGACTGTGCCCCCCACACCCCCTTAACTAAATATACCAACTCCGAGATCGCTCAACAGTAGGGAAATAGCAAACATGGGAGAACAGCCAAGGGAAATCTTTCCCTGCGTTAAATCGGCTTTCGATATTAGAAAATCGATGTTTAGGTGTTCAATCACCTAAACATTTGGTCTTCTAATATAGACCCGTATGGTGTTTATGCTTATTTGGTTGTTACATATCTACTTGATGCACTTTCTCCAACACTGCTACTTCATTCTGTTTATAGAAGTTTGCCTCTTGAATGCAGGGTCGGAGCTGTAATCTGACCTGTACTCCTATATTTCCATTTCTGGATGGAATCTGCCATGCTGTTGAGTGGATTACACTTGCACTTCTGACAGCCCACTGGATGATTATGTTTGTTGTTTGCTGTGTGCTGCAGTGTTGACATTTCTCAATTAGTGAAACTGTCACATGCCCACCATCAGTCATTCTCCTTTTCTGTATGACTGCCACACAGTTTGCAACATCACATCACATCATTACTTTGTATATTGGAACACAATGTATTATTGTGATGTACCATAGCTGGTATGCATCCCTTCTTTGTTCGATAACTTCCCTTGAAACATGGTGTGCAGTTCATATGTGTGTTGTCTATGTACCTCACCTGTCCTTTTAGTATATTGCCTACCTTTATGTGTCCTGTGGTGTTATATTTGTTATATGATTTTTTACCCTCCCTTTTCCCCCACTCTAATTTCCATGACTTTTTAAACCTTATTTTCTCCAAAAATAAAAAAGAGGCCTATTCCCACCAAAAAAAAAAAAAATTACCCACGCCCCTCTGACTCTCCCTCTAACCTACATATGTCCCACACCATTTGCTAGCTACAGTTAGTATGGATGATGTGGCCATGTATGCCACTTCATCAAAACTATTTATGTATTTTATTTTACATTTGTTGACCGGGAGAGTCCACTGGATTACAAGTCCATTTTCAGTGGAGGCCCGGGGAGAAAAGCTCCAAGAGAAACATTTCTTACAAAACATAGCTTTAAGGACAGACTTTTGACATACAATTTCCATAGAAGAGACAATATAATATTACATTTTAGAAGATATTCCAAAGTTTAGGATTCCTGTGATAGATTTGCTATCGGAGTAAAAGCAGAGAGATGTAGAATAAGGCTCGTATAGCAGATGATTCTGCTATAGTTGAGAAGGATAACAAATTGATTCACTATATGTCTTCACCTAGTTTTAGTTGAGAAGGATAACAAATTGATTTACAATACCTTCTCCTGGTTTTAGTTGCTTATGGAAACTTCAGCATTGCTGGGGTAGTTTTTCCCTAACTCCTGGAGAGATGAGATGAGCAGAAGATTAACAGTCCTAAGTGGGTACAGTACTGTGATTGATTGGCTTAGCAGGGTTACTTAAGTTAGGTGAAGTGTTCTAATGAGACATTAGCCAGGAGAGATACATGAGCACAGTCGATTATTCAAAAAGTGAGTTTTAACAAGTTTCTTGAACTGTGATAGGGATTTGTTGTCAGTTATGTGGGCAAGAAAGGATTAATATTTTTTATGTATTTTTGGTGGATTATTTTAAGAATAATAATTATTCAGTCATTAAATATAATACAAAAAACGAATGCAGTTTAAATTATTATACCAAAATAGATATAATATGAAAACATTGGTTAAGAGTAGATGTAAGTTATTTAATGATTTAACAGTTAGAGAAATTTTAGCCAGTTTATAGAGAAATTAAAAATAAGTTAGTATAATACAAACACAATTTGCATTACAAAGTGAGAGAAAAGCAGGCTTATGGTATATTTATATATTAAGACTGAGGAGAGAAACTGAAAAAGTTAGGAACAAATGAAGGGAGAATAAGGAAATGTAAGTTATGAATAGATATTTGCCCACATTTATGGATATAGTTTATCCTGGTGTTGAGCAACACCACAGCCAACTTTTGGCTAGGAAGCCTTTCAGAATGTTTTTTAAGGATGGGAGGGAGGTTATTGACCTGATGGATAGAGATAAGGAGTTCCAGGCCTTGCAATATTGTATGAATACTGACAATGCCCAGCAGATTTGATAGGTTTGTGGACAGACAGAAGTGTTTGGTCATTGGATCGTAATGACTGATGAGGAACATAGTTGTGTAGAATGTTAATTAGTGTCAGGCAAGAAGATGGAGGCAGTTCTAACCAATTTAGGCTTGTAAGTGCTATATAAGGGTGGGTTCTGAAAGGGGTATTTGCTGCAAATTTAGCAACTTTGTAAACCATTGCTTGAGTTTTGATTTTTGTCAAGCCTGAAGGTTAGTAAGGATGGCAGCACCATAAAGAAGTGTGCGGAGAAAAAAAGTAGTGGTAAATGAAGCTTTAGTTGTGTTGGAGAGAAACCTTTTGGATCACTAAAGCATCCACGGGTTTTGATAATTTTTTGTTATGCAATTTTATATATGCAAGTTGAATTTAAGATTATCATACACTATCATCCCTAATAATTAAGTATGACCTGTGACTTCAATGGTTACATTATCAAGAGAGAGGACTTTAAATTTTGTTTTTCATGGAAGAGGAAAAAAGTATTTTTTTTTTTTTTACGTGTCAAGCCAAACTTCAGTTGATTCTAGATGTGCAAATGAGTGTGTAGACATCTTCATAATGTATTAGGGAGGTCTGTTGATGGATGTGTGGAGTGTGTTGGTGTAAGAAGAGGGTATCAAGGATAGAGCCTTGTGGTACACTGGTGGTGACTGGGAGGTATAGAGAGATACCTGTTGGATAGGTAGCTTTTGAACCATAGAAGGGTAGGCTGAGAGAGAAATAATGAGGACATTTGAAGTAGAAGTTTGCTGTGACAAGCTGTGTCAAAGGATTTAGAGTCGAGAAATAAGGAGAAGACTAGTATGCTGTTATCTCTAGCTTTATTGACATTATCTATATAGGTTACAAGTGCAGTGTTAATACTCTAGGAAGGATGGAAGTCATGCTGTGTGAGAGACAGGAGTTCTTCTTGCAGGAGATAGTTTAGCAATTGTCTTTGAATACATTTTTCAAGTATTTTGGAGGGGGGATAAGATTGCTGTAGGTCTAAAGTTAGTAATGTCTGCTAAATTTCTTCCTTTGTTCAGTGTGATAATGTGTGACTTTTTCCAGAGAGAGGGAAAATAGAATTCCTGGACTGACCTATTTATAAGGATTGAGAAAGGGTAGGCAATGGTATCAGCTGCTGTTTTAAGGTATTCACTAGGAAGGTCATCAGCTGAAGTAGAGCATGGTTTGAGTTTGTTTAAGAAAAGTTGTATATAGGATGTGGGCACACTATTGAAGGTGAGAGTGGATGTGGTGATACATAGCTGCTGGACAGGTTTAGGATTAGATGTTGGGGAATCCTTGGTTAGAGAAGCTAAACTATATATGAAACAAGAGTTGATTTGTATTGTGGTTTCAAGCGATGAATTTCTGTGAAAGGGCCTAGGGTTGAATTTATGGCAGGGATTTAAGATTTCTTTTATTGCTGTCCAGAATTTTTTAGGGTTGTGCTTACTATTATTCTCAAAGCTATTATACTATACTTTTTTTCTCTCTTCATTAATTTGCTTTTTCTGCAAATACATACATGTAGTACTCTTTAATTTTTCCATTGCATTTTATGATGTCATCCTCAATATATTTCAGATATTTGAGCATAAAGGGGTATTGCTGATGCTTCTTTATGTTTGGTCAGCCTTTTACCACATATTAAAGACAGATGCATGTGTTTAATTTACATGTTGTACACGTGTCTTGCTAATGGGGCCATATTTACTTATGGACATTTTTTTCTGCATGCAGTTTCAGGTTATGTCTGACATTCCTTTGACATTACTGCTTACCTTTTGTGACAGCATTATATTGAGGTACTCTTTTTATACTGTGATGCAATTACATATTACCTTCTTTCCCACACATCTTGTGCTGAACTCAGTGCACTCCTATGAGTTCCAGGAATCTTTTGGAATCCATTGCAATGTTTATATAAGTTTACAAAACTAGAGATCTTAGAAAGCTCATACCAGGAGGCACTCAAAACACTTTGAGTATTCAGTGACTGAGTCAGATTTGTGAGAGTAACTGATGTCATAATTGAGGTGTTTATATAAATTGTGTGATTGTGAGTATTTTATTATTGTAAAGAAGTCTAGCAATAAAAACAGATGAAATTGTTGAATTTTATTCCATTACTAAATGGCCGTGTGGAGCTTTGAATTTTATTTAGTTTGGTTCACTGTTTTGTATCTTTTTATATTGCATTCCTTTATTTTTGTGGATGGTATGGCTAATATCAGCATTACTGATGATGTAAATACTGCTGGACTGACATTACATATTGTTCCTAATAGTCAAGAGAATTGTCTCAACCTGGACCTGTGAGTACAGATGTGAAAAGCTGTCAATTCCTATTCCAGCAACAATGTTTTTTATCCTGGGTCAGAAAATAAAAATGTTGGTACTTTATTAAAAAAAAATGGCAAATCCTTTTGGAAGTGGCCCAAGTTCAACTGGTTGGTCAGGTGAGGCCTCCAGTTACACAGATTTTACAAGCAGTTTTTAAGTAGAAAAAAATCAATAAACAGGTCTCTCAGGTGGAACAATGTTTTTTAACTTTTATATAAGTAAAATCATGGTGACAAGAGCTCATGGAATACACAAATTTCCAAATGGTATTGACTCTAATAGGCTTTGTTCAATGAACTTTTGAGTTTACTCAACAATGTGTGGCCAATGGTGCAGAGGTCGAGGTCACAAGCTACAAGTTATAGTTTCTGGTGCACAAGGTTTGAGTCCTTCAGCCCTCATTTTCTAGTGTGTGTCCTTGAGCAATTCAATTAACCAAGCATTGCTTTTGGGATTGCCCTTGAAAAGGGACTCTATGTTCAGTGGGCCTACTTCATTAACAAATGGGTATTATTAGATGATACTTGATATAAACTGAATGTAGTGTTATTAGAAACCATGACTGTAAACTTGTCAAACTTAAGTGTGATACTTTGGCTGTAGATGAGCAAATATTAACTGAAGATGATTTTAACACCCTTAAATCTTTATATATTTATTAGGCTTGAAACATCTTAACCTTGTTTTAGTAAAGAAAAAAGGATTCTCAAGACTAAAGGGAAGGAACAGCATATGTTTCAAAGAGATATACAGTGCCTAAGATCAATCAAACTACAGTAGTGACGAGTTCAACCAATTAGACTTCTTTAGATGTACAATTTGGAGACAAACATTTTTTGCCACAAGATGTAGAATAACTGGTAAGAGGAAGATTATCATGATTAGTTCAAAATGTAATGGAAAGTCTTTAGTTAAGTCCAAATTTAGCTGGGGACAATCAGAGATGGAGTTCAATCTTCCCAAAGAAAGAAATGCCTATACCTGTGGATCACTGACAGAGAGATGATAACACAGATGTAGACAATGTGGAAGGGGTCGTGGTTGGCAAGGTTTTCAGCAGACAAAGGACATTTTAGAAGACAAACTAAGTAATTTTAAGATTTTCAATCTCAATTCCATTGCCCGGACAGAGATTAATTTTAATGTGCTGTTCAAAGGGTTTACATTTTTCCTGCCACCAAGGCTAAATTAACAGACAATATCACTGACATGAAATGCTTTGTGAGAAAACTTAATTTAAAATATCTTTTGGTAGCTATACAAAGTTACAGCTTTTCTAATTATTTAAAGAAGCTATGTACTGTCAATCTCCCATTTTTGAAACAGGTTGTAAAAATGATTTTAGATATATTTTAAGTAAACCTCAACATCAAAAATGGTATAATCTTTCTTGTGAAAAAATATCAACTTTAATGTTTTAACAAATGAATAAGGACATTAGAGTTATGAGAGCAGATAAGGGTGACAGTACTACCATCATGAATACAATGGATTAAATCAATAGAATAATGTTGCTACTTAATGATGCTGCACAGTATAAAGAAGCTTCTAGAAGAAACATATCAATATGACATATAAGTAAATACATTTAAAAATACTTGAAGGTAGTATTTATTTAGATACATATAACCAAGTTAATGTAATACATCCTAAAAAGAGAAGCTCAGCCATTTTGATATGTCTCCAGATGAACAATGTTTCAATGTTTTTTATTATTTTTTGATGTTGAGTCTTTATACACTGCTATACCATAGACCTCTGCCACTGATATGGTTAGATAATATTTAGTTCATACCACAGAGTACAGTAATAGTGAAATTAAAATAATTTGCAACATATCTGAACTAATTTTAAACAATGACTATTTTTATTTTAAATCTAAACTTTGTCAACAGATTATTGGGGTAGTGAGATAGCCCTGGGGGATACTATTACACCCACCTTTGCCAATTTAGCCTTAAATAAGAATGGCTGATTTTATTTCCATAGTCCTTGCTCAAACCTGTGAGTGCGTTATTGATGGCATCTTTTTAATCTGGAATGGAGAGATGAATTACTTAAGGAATTTGTTTTATGAATGTAAGTTAATTTTTTGGACACTGATTTAATTCTTGAAAAGGTTGTATTTAGTTCAAATATTTGTAGAAAAGAAGCATATGTTAATAGCTATGTGCACTTTAAAATAATCATCCGTTCTTGTTTAAAGGAATATAGTTAAAATAAGATGATTAATCTCTGAAAATTGACATCAAGCAATGAAATAGTTGAGTGAGCTTTGTATGATGTTTAGAAAAAGGAGTTATTCAAGTGCACTGTTGGAAGATGTGAAAGTAGATGTCATTCAAGAAAGATCATTTCTGCCCATTTTAAAAAGAGGCATTAACAAACTCAACAACAATATTAGTGCAGTTATGATTGTTTCAGTTAATGAAGAAGAAACTAATGATACTACTAACTTTGCTTTCTATAGTTTGGATGACTGGATGGTACAGGACATCTGGGAGACACTGTGTAGACAGAATGATTTGGTGGATATTATTAGAAAAGTCAGAAGTTTATTTATAAAAATGATGCAAATCTAAAATTATTCTTGGAACAAAATTTGGACAACAATATTAGGGCTAACAAAACTTTTGGTACCTTTGTGAATTTTGTAAACAATGAAGATCTGTCAGTAATATGTCAACTCTTAGTTAATCTTGTAGAAACTTTTCTTATGATGCTAATGATAGATATATATGTAGAAGTACTAATTTTGTTTATTTGGCAAAGTGTGACAGATGTAAAGTATTTTATATCGCAAGATGAACCATATTTTAGGCTGGCAAATTTATGGACATAATTATGCCACCAAAATGTTAAGTGACAGTAATGTCCTAAGCAGACATTCAAAAGAATGTGGCATATTTAAGAAAGTTGTGTTTTTTGTTCTACAGGAAGTTAGGGGTGGCAATTTGGCTACCCTTTTAGAAACAAGAGAACACTATTGCCAGATCCAGTTAGACTCTAGTAATTATCCAGCTATCAATGAAATGGAAAATATAAAACGTTTATTAAAATTGAAGTTTGTGAATCAGCTTTAGATAACAATAATTGATTTTAATTTTATTTATCTGTGTTTTAATTGGTTTGCAAGTTGTGTTAGATTTGGGAGAGGAACTGACATCATAATAAATGTGTTTATATAAATCATGTTGTTGTGAATATTTGATTATTCTGAAGAAGTATAGTGATAAAATAGACAAAAGTGCAACATTATATCCCATTATTTAGTGGCCATGTGATAATTGTGACTGAAGAAAGTACCTTAGCTTGACTCTTGTGAAATGAAAATAGACAGAGAGTGAAGAACAGCATTCCATAACAGGAGACTTCTATAGAAATTAGCCTGATTCAAGCTAAATTTATATTTTAAATATGAAAAATAAATTAAGGTGCCCCAGCCCTCCACAGACTATACCATTTCAGATAGTGGCTAGTTGTTGGAGGTGTGAGACCTTATCTCCTGTGACTTCCAATGCTTTGAAAAATAAACCTCTATTCAAACAAGAAACAGCAAACCCTGAAGCTCATTGTTTCAATTTTAGCTTTTTTTAATTTCAACAGGCCTAAGCATCTGCATCCCTAATGTTGGGGGCTGTGTCCCCCATTTCCCAGCTACATATTTATATATTGACTCTAAGCCTGCTCTTTGAAGATATAAAGAGAATAATCAGAGGTACCACAACCTCATCATTAGTACACATTTCCCCAATTCACAGTTTCAGTTCTCCTATTCCAAAGATTACAATTACAGTCCTCAGCATTTCAACAAGCACCCTAAGCCAATATATGCATGCCTCTGTTACATACCCATTTTACTGGTTTCCTATCAATAAGGAGACTGGGAAAAGTCTATTGCAGGATGGAAGTCATCCACACAAAAGGCATAGATGATAGTTTCTTCAATGTGATCAAAGCATCATGAATGCAAACTAAAATGAACTACTTTTGAGGAGATTTTGAAAGGCTGTCACTCAGTCAGTGAATAGTTGCATGCCAGAGCATACTGTTGTCTACAAACTATGTTTGATGTATTTGGGTTTGTCATGATCACTAGTAAACAATTTAGAGATATTGTGGATGGTGACTAATCTCCTTGATGTCTTTATTCAGACTGAGCACTCTATAAGAACGTCTATCCTGTGGCATACATTTTCCTGCAGCTCCTTCATTAGCATTTACAGCTATATACCTCATATATAACATTGGTTAGAATACCTTAGCAAGTGCTTCAGTGCCATAGAATCCCAACCCACTTCTGTCTGGTAAGTCATAAGGATTCCGTTCTTTAAATGTTGGTGTTTACTGTCCCAAATAAGCAGGAGTGGCACTTTCATGATGTTCGCCAACTAGTCTTGCTACAAAAGCATGAGGATATGGCAGAGAACTTAGAGCAGCATATGAGAGGTATAAAATCTTAAGACCACGTATTCTACCTGGTAGTGGCACCTTGGGTACCTACAGATGAAGACATGTACCATAAGGTAGTTCTACACAGGCTTTAGGGAGGCAAAGAGGCATGCCTTCCTATAGGAAATAATGGGACATTTTGGTAGGTCTGAATCTGCAGTGCCACTTGGAAGCACCATTTGCAAGCCAGAATAGAAATCAAAGTCTATAATGAGTTTAGCAATCATAAGGATGCCACAGATTGAATGTTTATTGATGAAAAGGAAGCCATTCAAAAAGAGGAGATTATGCACTTCTTCTTCCACTTTATGCCAGCCACATAAGAGGGGTGAACTGCTACTGAAATGGAGCTTGGTTCTATTGTCAGTAGGAATAAAAGGGGCATGAAGTTACATCCTTTCAGGTAGCACTTTGGAGAAAGGAAGCTGACCTTTGGCAGTTTATCAGTGCAGATAATCATGGTGTATTATATAATTAGCTCTTGCGCTAAATGGGATGGGAAGCCCCACAGTGTGATTACATCCCACAGACAGTTCATTATGATGGCATTAAAAAGGCCTTCTCACACAGCTAGAGGTTGAAGAGATTGTGAACCTTGCAGCAAATTATTGGGTCACTGAGGTGATCTACATTCAATCTTCCATTGACATACCTCATTTGTATTAAATTAATTATTTTGAAGCATATATTGAAGTTTGGTTGCTAGAATGTTAGTGTATAATCTCCCCTGACTATTGTTGACAACAATAGGCATGTAACTGCCAGTCATGCTGGGATCATTACCCAGTTTAAGAAGAATGATAGATATGGATAACTGAATTAGTTCCTCTCTGTTTAGTAGAACTGAAGCATCAACTAGGAAAAGCAAACTGGTTGAATTTTAATCTAGATGATGGCAACACAAAAGTATTTTTGTAAGGGTAAAACTTCTCTGCACCATCTATGTGGGGTGTCCTCCACCCCACCCCTTAGTTATATAGGCTGATGTATACAAATCGAAACTACACCACCAATAATTTCCTATGTAAAAGTGATCACAGAGTTCCAAAGCAGGGTACAAAGATTCTGGCCTATTTCTGGTAAATTTGGAATGGAAAGGAAGGAATTTATAGAATGTCTGAGATTTACAAACGAGTTGGTGGGAGGGGTATGTAGCCCACCTCAGAATGACTGAAAAATAGCCCCAGTTTTAATGGAGTCGGTTAACACTTCATCACTTTTTTTTTTTTTTTTTACTTTAGCCAGTTTAGGCCATCTGTACTTTATTACTTTATTACCCTGTAGGAATGATAGATGCCAATCATGCTGACAAGATCACATGCCAGCACGCCTCTATGTTTCAGAAAGAGATTAGCCTGTTCCTTCCATATCTAAGCCAAGTGCCAGATGAAATTCCAAAAAAAAAAAACATAAATGTGATTCTCACAATGGTGGGACTGCAAATGGAGATGGGGAAAATATACCAAGTCAAAGGCTGTGGTCCTTTGGAATATTCCTCCTTCTCCAAGGCACAGCGATCCTGTAATTATAATTTATAAGTAGCAGAAGTGTGGCAGACAAGGGGACACTCAGCTGACAAGCACTTAAAAACATAAATTTAAAAAAAAAATCATTTTTCATTTTTTTTTTGAGTTTCAGAACCCACAGTTTCTGATCTCATACTTTTGACAAGGAGCCATGTAATCTAATCCATGTTTTGTCATACTACAGTCTTTAACAATGTTTCTATTTTTAAAATGGGACTGGATGAATGTCAGAGATTTATTTTGAAATGTTGTTTCCAAATCTCTGACTACAATCACAAAATGCCATTAGCTTGAGCTCTGCAGTACAGCAACTGGCATAGTTTTCCAGTTTTATATTCTACTACCAGGGGAACAGGGGCATGCTGCTGAGAGGGTTCAAACACAGGAAGTGCCTGACCATCAATTTCTATGAACCTACTAGTCTCTCAGCTCTTAAAGGCCTAGCCTGAATTATCAAGGCAGACTGTACACCACATCTGCTAAGCTATGATCTTCCTGTAATTGTTTAAAGCCCTTCTGAGCCTTGGTGTGTCCTTCTGCACCTTTAGAGGATCTGTATAATACCTCCCACCTGTACAGACTTTTGCTGAATGTCTAGATTTTTGCCTCATATTTTAGACCTGTTTCTCACAAAATTCTGGTTTTCTAGCAAATCAGGGAAATCACTGAGGGTTGAAGTAAATAAATAATGGCAGACGTTTGAGTTTCAGACTTCATACTCTTCAAAAAAATTCAAAAATGCAAAACCTGTTATTCTATCAATTTTCTAAATCTGTAAGAGCAACATATAAAAATTGTCCCTATTTTTGGGCCTTTATCCCCCCATTATTAATGGCTTTGTCCAGATTTCCTGCACTAAGATGTTGAGAGGTATGTGTAAAATCCATTTAAAAATGATAATCTCCCACTGCAATGTGCAAACATACTGAGGCTGTAAACTCCTTAAAAACTAGTAATAACGTAGTCCAATGTACAGAAATTCTGCAGCTATAAAACTCCTATAAAATTAGACCATTTCATAAGGACAAAACTGACCTGACCAACTTCAATCACCCTATGGCATACTCCTTTGACCGTACCTGACCACCACAGAAATGAGTACAAATTGAATACATGGGAAACATTTTTGCTGGAGGGTTGTGCCTTTGTCCTTACATCATACTTCTCAACCACTTAACACAAGAAATCTGGACCGAGACTAAAATGATGGGGGGGGGGCAAAGACCTCAAAATAGGGTCAGATTGCTCTTACAAACTTAGAAAGTTGCTAGTATAACAGGTTTTGTCATAGCATATATTTTTGAAGGATATGAAATCTGAAACACAAATGTCTGTCATTATTTAATGTCTTGAATCCACAATGATTTGTCAGAAAACCAGAAGTTTTATGAGAAACAGACAAAAATATGAGGGAAAATCTGGACAGTCTGTGAAAATCTGGACAGTTGAAAGGTATGCCTTATACTCTTGCTGTCAAAATGCACCACTTTCTGAGGTCATACTCTGAAAAACAGGAAATAGTTACTCACAGAGATGGTATGACATTAAATATAACATATTGGCGTATGAGTCAGAGCCCACAGATGTGAAGATAAAGAACACACAGCCTCATGTAAAACAATGGTTTCTATGATTGTGACTAGTTTGATGTCCTGGTATGGTAAAATGGGTAGTGAAATAATGTGAAATACGAAAGTATGTACTGGAGACTTACATTGCTATAAAGAATTGGATCTTTGTTACAAAAACATGCATCTGGAGCATTTCTCTCCGGCCCTTCACTGAAAATTGGCTTTGTTCCAAGTTGGACTTTACCCTGTTAATAAATGTTAAATAAATAAATAAATCCTTAACAAGTGGCAAAAATCAGTACATGCCTTCTCCCCAGCTTTTCTATACCAGTAGGAAGTCTTAAAGCACTGGTAATAACTCATCCCACTGTGTAGGATTTATGTGGTTGTAAATCTAACTTAATGATAATAATCCACACCAATGCATACAGTTTACTTGGCTGTAAATCTCCTTAAACTGGTAAAGACTCATACCAGTACATGGGATGTCTGCAGCAGTGGCAAAATCGATTCCAAAAAAGAAAACAAATGGTAATAAGCCAAACTAATGTGCGGCTTTTCTGTAATTTTTAAGTAACTTAAAACCTTTACCAAAACACAGGTTCCCTGAAAGTATAATACTCCTTAACAATAATGTATACTGGTTTACAGGCATTCTGCAACTGTGTAATTTCTTTAAAACTGGTAATGACCTATGCAGATGAGCAAGTGTTCTTTGGAGGTAAAACTTCATAAAATATAGCAATAACCCTACTGAAGTACAGATCTTTGGTGACTGTAAAATTCCTTATAAGTTGTCAATAACCTTTACCAATGCACTGATTTCCTGCAACTGTAAGATACGTTAAATGCAATAAACAGCCAATAGCCACATGCACACCTTGTGTGATTATAAAACTCAATTGAAATTAATAGACTAGTAAAAAATAACCTTGTAGCAGCTGCCAAAATGAAAAATAAATGCATTGAACTATACATACAAATCAAAATATTATACACAGCATATGTTCAAACAGATGTTTGGGGATATTATTCCATTAAATTGTCAGCAGGAATATCCAGATGTTGTAAGTGTGTGATGATTTCTGAACAGAGGCTCTATATGTCTATATTAACTGGAAAGTGAGACAGACTCCAAAAGAAAGTTGCAGACAATGCAGCACAGAGAAGGAAGATGAAGTGTTAGCAGCTTACTCAATTTCATAATGGATGTAAAGACATGAGCAAGTAATAATTTATGCAGTGGCAGTGTCAGATAATTGTGGACTCAACGTACAATAGCCAAATACCAAAACACAGTGGGTGCACCTAAAACAATAAAATGAAACAGAGTAATGCATCAAAAATGTTATGGCACAGAACTGCCATGGAAAAGTTCTACATCGTTGCCAACTTTCCCATGTCCTCGGTGCAATTGACTGCACCCACATTCCAATCAAAATCCCAGCATCATCAGATACTGAATGTAACATCAGTAGAAATGGTGACCATCACTCAACTGTCATGTTGTGCGCTCTATAGACGGCCTCATTATCAGTATCATGACAACAAACCTTATCAATGTGCACACTGTAGCAATTTAGAGGGAAAGCAATCTGAAGGCCACTTTTTAACATGATGAAATTCCTGAGGGGCTCTTACTCAGTAAGTACAGGACCACAGCTATGATGTAATCTGAATCTAGGCCTATCAACAGTGAACAAGAAGACTGAATGTGTCTTTTTCTTTCTACAAATAGGTGACTGTCGTTATCCACTAGAGTCTTGGCTTATGATACCATATAGAGCCCCATGAATGCCTGCTGAGGATATATACAACAGAGCATACACCACAACATGGATGCCATTGAGCATGTGATAGACATGCTGAAAGCAAGATTTACATGTCTGGACACATCCTGTGGGCAATGCAATATACATCAGAAAAGACACCACAGATGGCCACTGTGTCTGTCATGCAGCACAGCAGGCTAACATCAAAACACAGTAGTGCCAGCTTTAGGTTCATAGGTTCATAGGTTAGTACTAGGTTAACTGCCCTTATGGGCCATTTTAAGCCTAGCTAATAACCCCAGGTGTGCATGTTCTACCACAGGAACCCCCAGATATCTAATGTGGCGCTATTAGAGCTGTTACAGGATAATGAGGAGGACATAAGGGTGAGAACAACTCGGCTTGCGCAATGGAGCCATATATCCTAGCAGAGGCAACACAGCAGCATCTGGCTCAGAACTTCAGTCATGATAAAGCCACATGTACAGAAGAATCCAGATAAAGCAGTGATTCTCACACAATGTTTCCCCATTACAGCAGCATAGAATACATCCACTGGAAAAGGTCATTAGTTATCCAGATTGAACATCATACATACCATACCACAATATCAACTGCAAACTCTTGTACACATATTTGTGCTATAGAAATGAACACATTTGGATGGTTACAGAATAAAATTCTCTGCAATATCTCCATAGGCAAGGTACATCACCAAAGGCAACCATACTGGCATAAGTGTGGCATGCCTAAGGTGTGCACAACAGAAGGTGTTGTTGGCCAAGTAGGATGTCATCATGCATATAAGTAGTGTATAACTGTCATTATCTCAATAACTGATGGATTGTGCATTGGGGATGTGCCATAACCAACAGAACCTAACTGTGGGGGGTTGTAGAATAACACTGAGATGCTGTAAACATGTCATAGGCATGTGTAACTCCATAGGATACTACCCTAGACAGCAGATGCAATCATAACAACATGACATGTAGTGCTTGGAAAGCCATAGACCTGACAAGGCACATACAAGTATTACGGGATGTGCCTGACCCAGAATGCCACACTTAATCTACTATGTCACCTACAGTCATTAACAAAGAGCAGCACAATTGTATCATGTAACCAAATGTGAGTAACATATGCAGTTATATGTGTCAAACAACACATCTTAGTTGAGGTATCGATGTGAAAACAAAAACAAAGTAACAGGCCAAACCATTTGGCTGTGCTCCCAGACCCATTGACCAAGCATCAGTGAATATTCACAATTCATACTTCGTATGCACAATTTGCAGACAATTTTGTAAACCACTGTCATCCACAAGCAGTATTACGGATTTGCAGGTGGAAATTCTGGTGGATATGGTCAGAATCCGTCCATATCTGTAGTTCACTGGGGCTAATGAAAATATATCCATATGCCTGCATATGGGAAAAACCTCACTGGCAATGATGAATATGTATCCTTAAACATGCATATGGGGGAAGGCCATGCCTAGGTTTCATGTAACTGACACATTTATGCTCAGCCGATTTCACAGTGGAAACTCCATGTAACATGACTAACAAGGTACACACACAGGACATTATGACCATCACAGAATAATTCTAAGCATAGTAGTTCACAATAGCAACACAAGCAGCTGACCCCATGACAGCTTACCTTATTGGTAGTTTGTGTCGTGCAGATATACCTAACAGTGAGGGTATCTTAGTGCAATCAGCTATTAAGTACTATTTGTGACATACACAATAAATGAGCTTATTAGCATACAATGATGTGTAACGGAATCAAGAATATCTGCATAAATTCTGAAATCTCTGCCCATTAACCAATAGCTTGGCATAAGTGTACAATGCTCAGAACAAATGCCCAGAAGTTGTCATTGAATGTGTACATGTGGAACACATACCGAATGTCCACCAATAGACGGCTTCTACCCAATGTGTGCCACTTTTATAATGTGATACTGACTCATTTTCAGATCATTCCCTTGCCACCCATGAACTGAATGGTACATCAATAAGAATATTGTATAAGGCATTCTCTATAAGGTTTTTCTTCTTTTCCAAGAAGATGTTGATGAGAAAAAGCTGCAGTGCATCTGAGCACCTAGATGGATGGATGAGGATACACTTCATATGTTGATTGTCTATGTAGCACATGAGCAGAGGATGTGAGTGTGCCAAAGGAACTTTGCCAGGAAGATATATAAAAATGGATTGCAAGGGAGCTCCAAGGGCATAACAGTATCTTCAGGACTGGTAAGCAGTCCACCAATGATACGACTTTATTCATAGAAACTGAGAGCAACTCCTGGAAAGGATTGTCAAGGTTTGAAGACAGCCACCAGAAGTTTGCAGTAAGTGACATATTCCACAGCCTAACACCTGTCACATGCTGTAATCATTTACTGAACAGATATTGTGTTGTACTGACATGCGATTACTAAGTATTCATTGTATTTTCATATACATGTACTGATCTTTAAAGGGGAAGTGGAAAGGGGTGCACACACAATGGCTAATGCTCAGACTGTATTTTTATTGATATGCTGTTTTATCTGTGTTACCATCAGTAAGTTAGTTGCAATGCAAAATGCAATGGAGTAGTATACCATTAGTGGCTGTATGACTGTGCATTCTCACTTTATCCACAGATAAGCAGGGCCAGAAATGCAGCTATACAGGAATGTATAGCAGCAGCATTTCTCCTTTATCACTGTATGTGTTTGACATCTTGTTAACAGTGTCTATTAACAGTCTCTAGTACACCCAGAAGAAGCATGTGCTTTCCGTTAGCTCAAATGACAAAGCAATATAACAGTGCTCAAGGAAGTTCAATGTCCATGGGCTCAAAACTCCCCAAAGCAGTGTTAATCAAAGTGCTTATGCATAAAATATTTTTGTTAATTTCATAAACATGATTATCTTATATGGTTGGGTGATGTTGTATGCTCATGTCTACATGTTTTATTGTCAGATTGCATTAATGCCTATAGTGCAGAGGCTGCAGATCACTATGCATTTCTTCATTATCTGCAGCTCTTCAAGATTATTCCATGTGATACAGTTTACTTAGAAGGATCTCACAGTGATCCCATTGCAATGATCATGGAATACTTACATGACTAAGCACAGACATAAATGTTCACTAATAACCATACATATACATTACCTTCTGGCAGAATTAGGAATATACAAACAAAGCAGATGGACAGGCAGTGAATATGAGTGAGCTATGCTATTACATTTTTTTACAGAAAATGTGCATGTGCAATCCTATGAATGTGGTACAGCTGAAGGGGTATCAAGCTAGGCAGTATAATTAATTGCAGTCTTATTTGCTATGTGTTTGTGAGTTCAAATCTCCCCGTAGACCTATTGTTTCTGTAATAACTACCTTGGCTTCTGTTAGACATTTATGCATGCTTGATTGAGCAGAACATCTGTAAGGTCAAGATTGTGTTGTAACACATACTCCATTTAGGCTGCACATCACTATGCATTTTGTCAGCATCCACAGTGCCTTGACAAATTCTGACTGTGTAATGTTGCCATATTAAGGCACTATAGACTGTCACATAACACAGGTCAGCAGATACCTTTATTTGGAAATGCCGTATATGTACATGTTTCCAGAATACTTGTCACTATATATATATACATATATATATATATATATATATATATATATATATATATATATATATATATGTGTGTGTGTGTGTGTGTGTGTGTGTGTGCATGTGTGCGTGTGTGCATGCGCATGTGTTTATTATGTAAACACATATTTACAATAGCATTAATATGTGTATATTTTTCCAAAAGTGTTAGTGTATGTATAATTCATATATATTTATATGTGACAGTTCTAGTATTTCTCTTATATTAGTTTGTGGTACATGATACAATAGTAAATTTAATACCCTACTTGTTGTCCATACATCATTAACCTTGTTTATTTGTACTATTCTCTTTTTTAATTTCCCAAGTCTTTTGGATTTCTAATACCATGATGGGAATGGACCCCATAACTAAGTCAAAGTATGGTTCAAGTTCATGAAATTAGTATTGTTTCAATCATTGATGTCAGCCAAAAGTGTTCTTTGCAGCACCCACAACGTGCCCAGTTATGACTCCTTCTGCATTTGGGTTACATGTATTGGTAACATATTTAAATATGATTGCAGATTCTTTTTTTATAAGAACCATTGCTCCTACTACTATTTGAACTGTCTGGCTAACTTTCTTCCACATTGCAATCGTTTCTGCCTGCAGATCCTGATATCTTATGACTTTGTGTCTCTATGTACACAAGACACTGTGGTCAATGGGTGTGGCGATTTCAATGATCAATGCTACTTTTGTCTTCTTTTCATGGACCATTATATCTGGTTTTCTGGCATCTGTCTTTTGAACTGTTGGTAATGGATGATCCCATGGGATGTAGACTTCATCATTTTCTATGATGCTTTGTGGCTCATGTTTCCAGTGTTTTTCAGCCACTTCAATACCATAATGTTTGCACAATCCCCAGTGCAACAGTCTTGCCACGTTATTATTCCTTTCAGTATACAGTCCTTCTGCCACTAGTATTTCACAACCAGCAATGAGGTATGCAACTGTTTCCAATTTGGTTTTACAAAACCTACATTTGTCTGTTTCTCACACATGTTATATGTACTTTGCAAACCAGCGCGTATGCAGCACACTGTCTTGGGCTGCCAGTATTAACCTTTCATCTCTTGGTTTGAATTCCCCTCTCCTTAACCATTCCTGCATTAATTCCTGATCAGCATGAGGTTCTTCCAGACATTTTCTGTACTTGCAACTATATTTATGCATTTTCCCCATTTCTTGTCTTCTCATCTGACCCTTCACCTTATATTCTTTCTTTTTTGTATTGGCACATTTAGTTTCTGCCTAATTTTTATCTACTTCTGGTTTGATTTCCATTCCTGCTTGACGTCAATATACTTCTTCTAGACTAAGCAGGGAAGTCATCTTAGATTTATTTTCCTCATATTTCAAAACTGTCACTACGTTTGGGTCTTGTGAGTTTTGTAGATATCTATGGAGTCCCATGATTGCTGATCTGTACATGTAATCAATTTCAAGGAGGACCATCCCTCCTTTGGAACGGGGAATATATAATCTTGGTATGCACTGATTTTTATAACTCATTTGGTAAGCATGAATCATCCTTCTTGTTTTCCTATCTAATCTATCGAACATATTTTGGGATCAGTCAATCACTCCGAAATTGTAAGTTAGGACAGGAAGAGCAAATTGGTTTATAGCTTCTTTTTTGTTCTTAGATGTCAACATTGTTTTCAGGATTAATTTAAGTCTTCTAAAGTATTCCTTTATTTTATTTATTTATTTTTATTTTACATTTGTTGACCGGGCTGGTCTAAACTGGATATATGTCCATTTTCAGTAGAGGCTCGGGGAGAAAAGATCCAACATAGGAAATAGTATCATAGCATACAGAATATGCAATAGACAGATATTACATTACATTCTTTTAGAATAGACAATACAAAAATTTTGTAAGATTTACCTGGAAAAGAAAATATTGGCCAGCATATAATAAGATGATAAAGAATGCCAAGAATTGTTATCTTAAATTAGAGGCATGGTTACAGGTGTGCAATCTAATTCTAACATACAGTACATATTCAGTAGAGGCCTGGGGAGAAAAGCTCCAATGTAGGCAATAGTATCTTAGAATACATTTTATATAATAGAAGGAAGTTACATTACATTATTTTATATTAGAAAATAGGAGGAGAGTTCTTTTAGAGAAGTAAGTCATGAAACAGTGCCGAGAAGAAGTCTCTTTAATGCTAGGAGGTGGTTAGAGTTCTAGTTGCAATTGATAGGCGTAATAAAACAACAGAGCAAAGAACTAAGGAGAGTGGGAGATAGAGAAATAGACTTTTAGTCTGGGTTGGAGCAGTGACATAGCCAGTGTGTTTTGAGATATTCTTTAAGATGTTTTTTGAAGAGTAGTGCGGAAGAAAGTGATGATAATTCTTTAGGAAGCTGGTTCCAGGTTTTTCCCACTGTGTTGAAGATTCCTTACTAAGTTTTATTCACATTTGTTCATGTTTTATTATTAATCCTTCATCAATTCACAAATATTTATACACTCCCTCGTACTCAAGTTCTTTTATATCACATTCTTGTCCCAAACTGATGTTTTCTTGGTGCTGCAGTTTAAGTGCTTTAAAGGTTGCTTTTGCACATTTATTAAGACCAAATGACATTCTTATATCATCTGTAAAAGATTTGACAACTTGCAGTTGTGATTTCAGTTCCTCATCTGATGAGCTATACAGTTTTAAATCATCAACAAAGAGAAGATGAAAAGTCCCTGCACTTTGTTGTTTTCTAGGACACAAATTATAGCCATGGCCTAAGTTGTTACGTAGATAGCTTAGTGAGTTAAGGGCAATGCAGAATAACAGCAGTGACAGAGGGTCACATTGGAACATCCCCCTTTGAATTATTATACCTGGAATAATAAACTGTCCTTTAGCATGGCTTAATTGCAAAGTGGTCTGCTACTGTTTCATGGTCACTGTAATGTAGTTGATTAGTGCAGGGTGTATCTTATACATTTTAAGCACTCTTTTATCCATGAATGTGGGATACTGTCAAATGCTTTTTTGTAATCTATCCATGGCTACTTAGATTGTTCCCCTTTTTACAGTTCTCTATTATGACTTTATTTAACAACAAATTATCTTTGTTCCATAAGACTTTCTTTTATTGCCTTTTTGTTCTATTGCCATGAACGAATTTTCTTCTAAATGACTATAAACTCTGTCGGCATCAATTCCAGTATATAGTTTATACATCATCAGAAGGCAAATTATTGGTCTATATTTTTTAGGGTAGCTTGCAGATTCACTTTTAAGTAGTAGCATTGTTTTTCCTGTTGTTACCCAGGTTGGTGTCTGTTCAGGGTATGTATATAAATAGTTCTTACTCATAGCTAAATCTTTGTGCAAAGATGTTAATACTTTTAACCAGAAGTTAGGTACTGGGATTTTCAATCTCTCTGGCTGTTACTTCATACCATTTCATATACTGTACCTTTAAAGTTCTTATTCTTTCCTTTACTTCTTCTATCCATTTGGCATCTTTGTTATGTTCCACATGATCTCCATAAATACTTCTCCAAAATGTATCTATTTCTTCTTTTTTTGGTGATCTTTCAATTCCTTTTACCTTGTTTCCCATCTCTCTATAGAACGTTTTTGGGTCATCAATAAATTTCTTATTTTATACTTTTCCTTTATATTTATCTGTGTATCTTCTAAGATTTTCCACCTGTGCTGAGATTTCTAGCTTGTTATTTGTGATAGTGCATAGATCCTGGTCTGTTTTAATACTGCTCATTGCTTTTATCACATCTAACTTTCTATGTATTTTTGTTGATCTGTTCCCTCTTCTAACAGTGACACTTTTTGTCTTAATTGCTTTATAGTTTTCTCTATTTGATACTTCACGATGATATTCAATTTCTCCCCTTTCTTTCCCTCACTACCCTGTGTTCTTGTGGTAGAACTTTTATCAGTTATTAATTTAGCTGCACAGTAATATACCCTGTTTACTTCTGTTATATCGCATGGATCTCTATGGACAGTCCTAATTACTGTGTTTGTTTTATCAGACTTCTGACTTTTTGGTTTTATTGACCTTCTGCAGTCTATTTCTATCTCTATTAAATCAAGCAACTCTTCTCTTAGCTCATTTTCATCTAAACTGAGGGCACATTTTTTATTTTCCTTTTCCTGCAGGTATTCTGTAGAAAGTTCTGTAGCATCTTCCTGTGGCATATTCTCTTCAATTTCATCCTGTGCCATCTGTTACTCTGTCATATGGGAAATTATTGGCCTATCACTCCTCAACACTGACTGTGTCATAGTTTCCACAGTTTCCTGTTCCATTCTGTCGAGCTTCAAGTGAATATTTATACTGGTTTCCTGTGGAAGGCTCCAAAATATCTACATATGGCACCTGATCAATTACTTCCTGTTCCACTGGTTTCCCCTTAATTTGGATATCCATTGCCCTATCCTGTTGTGGTGCTTTCTGAATTAGATTTTCTACACCAAATCTTTCACTATGCAGGTACTCCATTACCTTCATTTCTATTTCTTTAACTTCTCCATTACTGATCTCCTTTTCTACTTTTCCTCTTTGTCTTCTTATTTTTTGTATTGTAAAGTTTTCCATGTCTGGATTCCTTTGCTTGTATTTCTCTTTGAATATTTTTGGTGCTGCTCTTTTTGTATTGGTTAGTTTTTTTTCTCATTTGCATAAATATTATCCTACATTAAATCTCTTTTTCTTTCCCATGTCCATATTTCTTCTTCAGATGTTGCCTCATCTTCCTGTTTCTCCTTACTTTGTGGACTCGTTCCATTTTGCTGTGATGTAACTGGTGTTAGACCTTCTACACCAAATCTTTTACTTTGCAGGCACTCCACAACTTCACCTTCTACTTTTTTTAACTTCTACTTTACTAATTTTCTTTTCTACATTCCCTCTTTGTGATATTATTTTCTTTATTGTGATAGTTTCAATATTTGGATGCCTTTGCCTGTATATCTCTTCAATATCTTTGGGACTGCTTTCTTTATATTGATTTATTTGGCTTTCTCCTTTGCATAAATAATTAACCATATCAAATCTCTCTTTCTTTCAAATGTACATATTTCTTTTTTATACTTTTCAAAACTCTCTAGGTTTTGTTGTTTATATTTTCACACTTTCTCAGATGCTTCTTTTTCCAAATAGATCAATGTTTCTTGATCTATATACCATTTTTCACAAATCTGTTGCATTAATGAATACAAATTTTTATTTGAAGCTTTTGACCATTTTTATTGTGGAAGTATTTTTCTTTCCTCTAATTTCTCTCTTAATCATTTTGTATATCTTGTGTCTAGAAATTCTGGGCTTTTTGTAAAATAGTAACAATACATAATTTATTTCTTATCCTTAATAGCCCTCTTTATCCTTCTACAACAGGGGGTCATCCTCCCCCTGGGCCTTGCCTAGCCCCATTGTAGAACGTTTCCATATTTTGAGGATTCTACACTGCCATCTTTTCCAGTCCTGGCACCAGTGTGCCTACCAGGATCGGGCACTTTTTTATCCTCTGTCTTCTGCATCCAGCTATCTTTTTTAATCTTTAACCTACTTCTGTCTGTGATATATGCTATATAAATACAATCTATATATCAGTGTTGCCTTGGTGAGATTTTGTGAAAAACCGGCTCCACAACATGAAAGTACTCACCAAGACGTGAGGATGAATTCAGCGTCAGCACTACTACTTGCCCTTGCTTGCTGACTTTTCATCTCTCCATTCAGAGAGTCTCCATTCTTCTGTATAGAATATTCTATGAGTACAAAGGTTACTTGGTAAAGTATGATATACTTTGACTGTGTATTCACAGCTCAAACATGTTTGACTAACAATAACCTGTTGTCTTACAGTTGCACAGGTTGAATAGAATTTATATAAGTATGCATTATGATCTGACAACAATATGTATGTAAATCTGTTGTGTACATATATTATAACATGGCCATTTTGTATATTGTATGGACAGTTTGTTAAGATGTGAACCATATATTTGACTCACAATGTAATTTAAGGATTCCCATAGTGCACTGCTAAAATACATAGTGTAAACATCCAAACAGTCTCATGGAATGCTGACATGGGGGATTTGCCTAACAGCACATATTTTGTGCGGAATATCTCAAAATGTATTAAAAGTTGTACTTTTTACTGTTATATCATTTCACAGCACTGACTTATTTACACCTCAGCATATATGGTCGTGTTTATCATTGTAGTGTGAGTCTGTCTATATGGCAGTTGTGGGTTTCCTGTTGTGTTAAATGCAATCTGCACAGATTGACTGTGCATATATTTTATTGCATTTTTTAATGTAGATGTGCACTACTCTTGTGTGTGTGTGTTGATCACACATATAGCATGTTGTTATCAACAAACATGCACATGTTCTGACAGCTTTCATCTTGCTGTCCCACATATGTTCTTTAAGTTCATGTCACTGAGCAAGTTGGTTTACCATTTTGAGGGACACAGTCAGTTCTCTAAATTGCCCTAGATTATTGCCATATATGTGTTGTAATGATGCTGCACACAGCCTTTTGTCAGGCATGCAATGTGTACAACTTGACAGTATCTCTTCTGATTGTTATACTCATCTTTACTGTACAGTACTGTTAGGTTTATTATTTTAAGACACCGCTTAAGTATGGGAATCATTGTGCTTGTTCATTCAGCATCATATAGTTGATACAGTTGTAAGAACACTGATGTCTGTGCACATGTCATATCATAGACATTATATGCTGCAGCTGAAATTGTTGAGTCATTTTTGCATACCTTGACAGACATCTTATCTGCATCTTGTTATGCAGTAGTGATACATCTGATTATACTATTCCTTGACATGTGAACTACACACAGAGGTAGTCACGTATTGATGGGTGTGCTTTTTTGCCAGCTACTGTGTTGTTCTGACATGATGACCCAGGGCTCATAGCTCTGTTCTGTTACACATTCACTACACGTGTTAAAACTGACAGGTTTTATTACACACCTTTGGTATTAACAGACACTACACTGTTACAAGAGGCACATGATATGTGTTCCTCCCCAATGACATCCTGATGTTGTCTGGCCCATTTCTTCACTTGTTATGCTTGCATTACATATGACATAGATGTATTGCAAAAGTATTGTCCTTAACAATCTGAGTGATATAACAGACAAATGTGCAGTCCTCTAAAGGTGTTTATATTAAATGTTGTGACACCAGTACTATACACCAATGCTCCCACTTGAATAATTAAATCCATACTGAGCATTGTTTTTGGATCTGTTGTATTGTTACACAAACTGATGCTATCTTGTAACATTATGGCTTGTTGTTATTATATTGATGACTTATGCTTGCTGTCATGTTACAGAGTGCAGAACCAGTGCCAATCCACCCATCCACAGGAGATGATGGACAGGCTTAACCTCTACCAGTGGATTCGAACTCTGAACACCAAGGAGGACAATAGGATAATGATAATGATGAGGGACCAGGACCAGCAGAGGTCATTGTTCCGGAAGACCAACAGTGATGATGACCTCCACCATCCCAGCCAGACAACCTGAGGAACCAGATCCAGGATGTGGTCAAGGACATCTTCAGGACACAGATGCAGTATTTGATGGGAATGTTCTTACATGATATGGCACTGGCCATGCATGACACTTTCCAGGAGATCATGAGAGAGATCATTTGTAATGTTCGACCCAATCAAGGATGGCCTTCCGGACTATAAGTATTGTCTATGTGTTCATTCATGCTGTGTTGCCACCATGGTATATTTTTTCAGTTATATGCACCTTTTTGTACACACATCCCATACTGTGGTCATGCTTTAATATGTACCTTGCATTGCATACTTCACAGTCTGGATCTTATGGTGCTAGATCATTTAGCTGCATTCTGACACACATTTAGATATGTCACTACCATTATCACCATTGTGTCACACAAGCTTAATGTGGTGTTATTTATGCTGACAGTGTTATAGACATGCAGGCAGTTATTCCTGCACTCTGACTGTGGCCTACCTCATCTACATACATTGGGCCATGAGATTGTCATTTATGATCCTGTATGACCTAGTATGTGACAGAGAGGTCTGTGACAGATTGCACACTGGCAGTGCCATACACTAGTCCTGTTGACAGTGTTAACATGACTACATGAAAAGGTGATGATATATGACGTGCGGTACATTACATCTGTTAACTTTAATGAAAATTCCCACATATCCTACTGTGATGCCATTCTCTTGTAATGTTATACATACAAGATTGATATATATGCATACTTGGCACATATTGCTGTCACAAAGTTGGTATTTTGACTGTTTTTTTATATACATGCTATATATCAGGGGATTTGTCACATTTGTGATGTTGTGTCAAAGAATCCTATTGTAACTCTGCTGCTGTGTTTAATGTTCCTTGGTGCTTTGTGTGCTTTGTAGTAAAGAGTTAATTTGTGTTTTCATCATTTATGCTTCTGCTGTTCACCTCAGTGTAGCCTGTCTCAGTGATATATGGTATTAACAGCACTGATTGACATTCCACATTTTGATTGTGACATTTTAAGACAGTATCATATAAATGACATATGTAATGAATCACTGTAGTGTTTAGCCGTGTTCATATGGTACACCACCACTGAATTGTGCCTATAGCTTATTTCTGAAATGTGTACACCTTTGTAGCCTGTTACGCATGCTTACTTGCCTCAGCAATGTTCATTCTGCATGGTATGCCTGCATTACTTTGTATGGCTGAATATTTGCATGCCCCTAATAATCACAAGGCACAAATTGACCCTAGTTATGTACTAAAATAGATGATTATTGCTAATGGAAGTGGTTTGCTATAGGTGTATATGTCCAACTGGCCTTTGATCAGTAATTCACATTAACATGTAATATTCTTATCTCTATTTTGTGAGTATGCTACCTGTTGTCTTATGTTTGCATAGCTGTATATGTGGTATGTGATATTCAACTGACATTTTGGAATGCACCTATGCTACTTTCTGTTTACCTATTGTATATAGCTGTGCTGTTTGTGTCATTTGAATACAAGCACCTTAAAACCCATTACATATGCAGGATGCACATGTGCTAGACATCAGTCCCTTGCTGCATGCACCTTGCAGTGATTCCTATGTAGCATTTGCAGTCTGTATCGTGTTGGGAACACATGCATGTGAAATGCTTTTATTTGGGCATGCATGCCCTGTGTTTTTATGTGATTGCTTTTTCAGGCATGCTTTTCCTTACTGCTGTGAGCATGGCTTGTCCATTCCCCTTCCCCCTGATAGTTTTGTGCTATGTATTTCACATCTACATGGCATATGTATATGTTTATGTGCACTTTGGTGCAGTGTATCATTACTGGCCTATAGATGTACTGTGCTTGCAGGACATTCTGCAACCATAATCTGCCGTAGTGGTCATTGTGATGTTTCCATTTGTGAGCAATTTTTATTTGTGTATCATGTATTCCCCTGACATGCTTTCTGTGCTTCCTGCATGCATGTGAATGCACAGGCTTGCGTTTGTTCATTTCTCATATATCAGTGATATTTTGCTGTATCTGTATCACTGTATGCTTTCTACATGGCAAGTTAACATTGCATGCCATTGATGGGGGGTATGACTGCTGATCATTTTGTGTATTCTGCTTCCATGGTATGCTTGCATGTTACATATCTACACTGTATACTTGAACACCATTTGTGTTGCCTCCGGCAGGAAATGTGTCCTGTGATGCTGGGATACCATGTTTCTTTTATGACTATGTGGTGCATAGACTACTGGTTTATCACACAGTCACAGAGCTCATTTGCTGCAGTACTGTTGCTTGGCTCAGTGCATGGTTGTTTTTCTATTGCATGCAGGGTTGGGTTCTAATCTGACCTTGTCTTTATTGCTTCTATATTCCCTTTGCTGGATGTGTTCTGGCTTGCTGTTGCTCAGGTTACACCTACACTGCTGACAGCTTAGTGAATGATGATGATGTTTTTTGCTCATCGTGTTGTATTACAATTCCGGCAATCTCGAGTTAGTGTTCTTTATACTATGCCTACTATCAGCCATATTCCTTTTGGTATGATTGTCACACACTCTGTAATATCTCAGCACTGTTTTGTGAATTTGTTGATACTGTATTATTGAGGTGCAACATGAATGATATACATCCCTACCTTGTTCTGCATCTTTCCTTAACTCATGTTGTGAAGTCCATATGTGTATCATCTGTATACCTCACCTATCCTTAATGGATATCACTGACCTTTGTCTGTCCTGTAGTATGACACATATTATATGATTGCACCTGCCATTTTCTCCACCTCCTCTTCCCATGGTTTTTCCATGCCTTCTATTCTCCAAAAAATTAAATAACTTGTGTGTCCCTCTTCTTCACAAGTACAAGCTGAGGTTAACACAGAACTACAGACTAAGTTTCTGAGAAGCATGCCTTTCATAGTTGTTAGTTAACTTCAAATGGTATGGCAGAACTTACACAGATTCAGGTTTGAGCAGGAAAGTAACGGAGAAAGGTATGGGAGGGAGCAGGGATAGAGTTCAGTTAACAAACAGCTGACATATGGTATCTAAAATATATAATGCTGGAGTGGTCTAAAGTGGCTATCCAAGAATGAGGAAGGATAGGGAGGTGGTCATAAGGAGATGAAGCACGACAGTGGAGTGAGTAGACTGGGGATCCTAATGTGTGACCAGGAAAACTATAGGCCAATAGGTACTGAGGTGAGTTTTAAAACAGTAGGTGAACAGAAAGGCAACATATGGGCTGGTAAATTGCTTTAACAGGATTGGATGTGAATAACAAAGGACTAACTGTTGGAATAAAAGTAAACAAGGATGACCAGAGCTCTGGGCAGTCTGTGTTGGGGTCCAAAGCTAAGTGTAAATGAATTAGAGAGTTACAAGGCCAGGAGACATGTTTTTGAAAAGACAGAATATTTGTTGGGTTAGTGTGCTCTAGGGAGCCAATATGTGTGTGTGTGTGTGTGTGTGTGTGTGTGTGTGTGTGTGTGTGTGTGTGTGTGTGTGTGTGTGTGTGTGTGTGTGTGAGTATATGTACTGCATATGTATATAATTTAGAATTTTCTATTCTATTATCTCTCTCTCTAAGCAGCAAGTTGTTTTTTTCTCACTGTAACTATGGGTTTCCACAAAAGCCTTTTCTTCCATTACTGCACAGCTAAGCAGAGCTTACTGAATGTAGCAATGTAGTCTGTGATAAATGTAGAAATGTGATCTTTCATGCCTAAATGCAGTGAATCAAGATTAAGACAGGGCTGGCATCTGTGAATGATGCTAGTTCTAATGCCAATTTTACTTATCGGGATTGGAAAATATGGAGGTGATGAAACAATGCCCTCACTTAAAATATTTGTGAGATACACAAGAAAATTTACTGGGCAGTGAGAACAGAAAACTGGTGATAATAGGACTTTGATATTCTTCATATGGTTATTAAAGCAAAACTTAATTTCACACTTCTTCTATGCTTTTTCTTATTCATTAGAAAACGTTTCTAATTTTCTGCCCGAATTTACATCAATAATCTGGTGCCAAACATCTGTGTAGTCAGTAACTTGTACATCTGCTTAAGAGTCACTTGGCATAGCCTCCTTTAAATGCAGAAAGGGGACTACTGTTGCAATTCCCTTTACAAAGCAAACCATAGGAAAATGTTGCAACTTGCACTTCAAGGAAGTGTACGTTTTTCCTTGAATCTTAAAACAAAACCCTTTAGATGATGCTATACGCTTTTCTGTTCTTTGAACCAAGGGACTTGAAAGACATGAGAAAGCATGTGATTCAGTTTTCAAAAAGTATCTAAATGAGGGCTGAACAGAATCCAGATGTATATGTCTGCAGAAGAACAGATTTGATTTGTCCCACATCAAAAATAAAAACATTTACCTTTCATATTCTCGCTTGTGCATTTTATTGTACTTCAACACAGGACTAATCTAAGGGTTTGTTTTTGAAGTTTTGAAAGTTTCTGCCTGTCAGGTAGTTCATAAGATAAATAAAAAAAATCATTTGCATGATAGGAAAGGAAACTGAATAAGATCTAGAACATCCACAGGTTGTGGCAGCCTGAGAGGATCAGACCGAGGAAAATGATAAAGACTGTACCTGATCATTGCCTATGTAGTTAAATAAAAAATGTACCTGATCATTGTCTGTGTAATTAATAAAATAAAGGGTGCACCCTATCACTGTCTACTTAATTAATAAAGGTTGTAAATGATCACTGTCTACATAATTATAAATAAAAGTTGTATATGATCAATATGTGATTAATAAAGAATGTACCTGATCACTGTCTACATAATTAATAAATAAAGGTTGTAAATGATCACTCTCTACCTGAGTAATACATAAAGGTTGTATATAATCACTGTACGTGTGATTAATAAAGAATGTACCTGATCATTGTCTACATAATTAATAAATAAAAGTTGTACATGATCACTGTCTACATAATTAATAAATAAAGGTTGTAAATGATCACTGTCTACATAATTAATAAATAAAAGTTGTATACGATCACTATGTGATTAATAAAGAATGTGCATGATCACTGTCTACATAATTAATAAATAAAGGTTGTAAATGATCACTCTCTACCTGATTAATAAATAAAAGTTGTATATAATCACTGTAAGTGTGATTAATAATGAATGTACTTGATGACCAGCTGCATAATTTATTAGGAGAATTATCAGCTTCTTTCTCTGTATCTCTATTATTTGTCACTCAATTCTGTTTAGCTTAATGAAGCAAAATAGTATCATATACCTTGCACCTTCTGGTACAGGAGGAACGTAGGTCTGAGGAGCCCTGCATCTAATCTGGATTGTTGATAGGTTCATAGGTAAGTACTAGGCTAGCTGCCCTTGCAGGCCATTTTAAGCCTAGCTAATTTCCCTTTGGGAAATCAAGTTAACCTATCCCATTTGGTGTTAGATTGGTATTAATCATCCCATGGTCGATAATTATATATTACCTCTAATGAAAATAGCTGGGGCCATACCATAGGTAATTTGAGGGGACCCATGCATAAGATAAAGCATTTAGGAGCTGCTTCTATCCATTACTTGCACGAGGGGCAGTCCTTGGGTAAATTTTCTGTTTCCAGTCCATAGATCCATATATATATATATATATATATATATATATATATATATATATATATACCTGTCCCTTCAACATGTTCTGTTGAAGTTGCAGAGGAGATTTAGATCTCTAGACCAAGATGCCATTGCACCTGCTGATGCGCAGTAAATCCATCAACATTTGGTTGGAGGATGCCCTGTATGCTAGACACAAGTCATCTCTTAGCAGTCTGTAGGATACTGAGAATAGTGGCATGGCTTTGAAATTATGCATATAGGGCATATTGTTTAGGCCTTTTTTCTTTAAAGTAAGATATCATTGTGGGTGTTCCAGTTGTTGTATGTGTCTGCACAAATACATGCCAAAGGGGCCATTATACTCAATGACTGACCAAATGAGGGTTGAGTAAAGGGGACAATGACATCCCTAGATCCTTATTGTTTAAGGATAAGCTACTAGGAGGTGAATCATAAATTTGGGGGATCCTGCATTCCTTCTGTGTGTTCCTCATTGTGTAATGGGTACTTCTGAGAGGTGAAGCATAGGTGTGGAGAAACCTACATACATCCCACATGCTGCTTGTTACTAAATGGATGCTAATGAGAATTGGATCATAGGCCGGGGAGCCCTGTGTTTCTCCTGTATGACACTTGTTTTTAAGAGGTTGCTGCTACCATCAACACATTCAAAAGCCCTGAAACATTCACGGCAGACTGCGACTTTTGCAATTCACATGTAACGTAACATTACAGCAAGAATAGTGTAAGCTAACACTACAGCATGAATGGAATGTAATCTAACACTAAAGCATGCATACAGTGTAGCCTAACCCTACAGCAGTGTACATTTTTACCCTCTCTCTACTGCATGTGCACAGTCTAACCTAACACTACAGCACACATGCAGTGTACCCTAGCACTACTGGATGAATGTTAAGAAGGTATCTACTACTTTCACTGTACACAGGTAGTGGGCAGGTCTGAAATGATTTTCATTAGCTTTGACAGCAAAAAGATATGAAACAGAACAGATACATTCTGTTAACCCTTTATCCCCTATTTAGCCTACACAATGACCAACGTTTCCAAATAACCAGTTTTAACCCCCTCCCCCTGCCATTCACAATATTTCTTTTTTATAGTATTGTAACATTAATTGAGCCTTATAGGACCCATCATATATTTCTTTTAAATTGTGCCAGGATGTTTTCAATGTTTTTGCACCCCTGCAACCATCATGTTTGCATCCTTACAGGAACCGTAATGAATTTCTTTCATTTTTATATGTATACACCACGCTGTTTTTATTTATTTATTTATTTGCTTTTTTTGCACCATTGCAGTTGTGACGTCCCCACTCTGGGCCAGTAATCAAGGAGCCTACATCCACACCACTGACACTGGAGAGGGACGTTCACTGGGAATACAAAAGGATCCACTCATTATTTCCAGATGTAGACCTCTCTTTATCAAACACAATTTCCTTTAAGAGCACATAGGACATACAGTCAGCCTTGGGTCTGGGTGTCTCTATTTGTCTCCCTCCAGATCCCCACTAAGACTCCCCACTGGCTCAGCTGTAGGGTAAGGTGCTCAGCCAAGTGTCCAAGGCAAGTCCTCCAGCACCCTCTCTGTGAAACCACTGCTTTCTGTCCCTGCACCATGTAGCTGACAAACATAGACTATCAGGTAGTTTCACAGTCAGCAATCAGTTACTATAAGACTCTTAAAAGGGTATCCAATTATACAGAGTGAAGTTAATATTAAAACAAATAGTTATGTTGACCAAACAGTAAGGCTTTCAGGAGTGGCCAGAGTTGTCACCAAATAAATACATGCAAATACTTTCAATATTTTCACTATATTTTCCCGACTAATCTAACGAGTACTAGTCCCTGGTCACTTACTAGCACAAAGCAAGATGAAGTGGGTGAGTGGTCTTCTTCCTTTGTCAGGTTCCAAGAATAGACTACTCCTGAGACTTCAGTCTCCTCTAATAGTAAAACATTATTTCTGTACAGAATGACATTACATACATCTTGTCATCTGGCTTCTGGTTCCCATGTTATCACAAATACAAGAAGCTGCCAGGATTTTATCACCTGTATGTCAATAATACACACACAAGAGCATTGCTCAGATCTGGTGCAGCTGCTGAAAGTCATAAAACATAAAACATTTCCCTTCTTCCTACAGGAGTTAATAAACCATACTTCTTACAGACATTGTTTCACTGGCTTCATTCAAAACTGAGATTAACATCTTTATGGACTAGGCCCAGTAGTTTAATTTTCTTACTATTTTTGAAGGTTGAGATTAACCTCTTTTCTTGCAGTACCCTCTGACAAAACATATAAATCTAATTCAGTTACAATAATACATGTACATTTCTTTTCTTTCCAGCAGGGCACACTGTTGATACATTTTAACACAAGCAACTTTACAAATAAACACAAGCATCTGTACAAATCAGTTCGATACACAAATGACATATAATTCTTTACTAAACTCCAGCTAGCTGTGCTGGCATTTGTTACACCTCCACTGCCCTATTTTTCCTGGCATAGCTGGCAATACCTCCTATCATTACAGCAGCATCGCTAGAATGCACACCTTTAAGTAAGCATCTACATCTGTGATGTCATTCACTGTGAATAGGTGGCATTTGCTATTGTGCATCGTGGCTGGCAAGTGGTAGTGACTCTTAAGAATCACAGCAGTACTGCATGTGTATTGTGCAGCCAAACACTACTGCATATATACAGTATACCCAAGGCTAAAATTTGTTGTTGCCCAGCAATCTAAAAGCATTTAAAGTATGGTTGATTCATGTAAGAGTAGTACTACCTGTACAGAGACATTTCTACAGAACAGAATCAACACTTAGTGATTGACTGGTGTTAAAAATCAAAATAAACAAGAACAAATGTTGCACAAATGAAACAAAATTACTGAAACTATATCTTCTCAAGACAGAAGAGTGACTGCACCAAACGTACACTGAAAATATGCAAGAACAAGATTTTTATAGGAAGGCAAGTTCCCCTTCACCCCATAACCGCTTACTTAAAATACTAATTTCACAGTTGCAAAAATAATAAAAAAAAAGGACAAAGGCCTTCTACTTGGAAAGCTTTTCCTGCAGCCAGCACACACACATACAGACACACATACACACACACACACACACACACACACACACACACACTTTCCTCAACAAAAAGGGTAACCTGTGTTTATCTTGTCTAACTATAATTAGCTGTTAAAGTTCAAAGTAATGTGTTTCAGTCTCTAGCACTCATCTACAAATATGTATCTAGAGTGTTATCAGAGAGTAATCTGCATGCAAACACAACAGTCACAGTCAGCTAAACATAGAACAGGAAAGATTTAGAAAGGCTGACCAAATGTGCCAAAAGGTGGCAGCTAAACTTCACTTCAAACAAGTGCAGACTGCTGCAACTAGTCAAGGGCACCTTAGTGTGAAGTATCAGCTGAGAGAGGTAGAAGTCATTGTAGCAGAACAGGAAAAGGATCTAGTGGTGCTGGTGACACATGGAGTGGATCACTAGCAGTAGAGTCAGAAGGCAGTGGCCATAGTAAACAGAATGAAGTACTACATTACAGATTTATAGGTATATACTAGGCTAAGGACCACCAAGGCCTTTATAAGCCTAGCAACACAAAACAACCAAACCCAACTGTGCCCCATGTATCTTGGATGTCTATTTGGAGGAGTAGGTTAGTTAGGAGGTAGCAAAGGGTTTTGTGGGGGGTATGTTAATTAGGGAATATTTTATTTACTGCTCAGTTTCAGGGAATATTTTACTTACTGTCGGCCTCTGTTTATCACAGATAGGGAGCCAGACTCGGGTGACTGTACTGTTTCCCATCCATAGTCAAGGTTATGCTTGAACAGGGCCAGGAATGAACTCTGCTTCACATGGATGGGAAGCCTATTTCACAGAGTGGGGATTCTTTGAGACATATATTGGTCTCACCAGCATAGTCTAGTTATGTCACAGGCAAAGTTTAAATCCTTGGCTCTAGTCTTTCTGGTGCTGTATTTTTTATTGATGTGTGAATGACTCCTCAGGGCTGGATCTGAGGATGTCTTGTATGCCAGGCATAGATTGTCTCTCACTGACCTTAGGAGACTGAATATAGAAATAGAGCCTGACTATGATCTGTTTAGGACAGTGTGCTAATACCCTGGATTCTCCTGTGAGGAAACTCAGTTGGCATTCCAACTATTGCAAATGCCTGGTCAGGTACATGCCAAAGGAGACATTGTACTCAATGATGGGGTTTGATAATGACCAAGTGGTACTATTACTTCCTTGCACCTGGATGACATAGCCTTTCTTATAAGTTGGTTGTCATTGAATGATTTTCTTACCATCTTGGATACATGTTGGTTGAAGATCAGGTTACTGTCTACATATGTTCTCAGATCCTTAACTACCAGGTCAACTCTTAGGGGTGTTTGATCAATGGAGTAATTAGTTTGGATGAATGTTTTCACAAAGGGCACTATAATGCACTTCTTGAAGTTGAGCTTTAATCTGTGGCCTTGGCACCAGTCAGTGTCTGTGTTAGACCCTCTTGTAGGATGCTAGTGTCATGGGGGGATCTACGATAGTTCACAATTTGCAAGTCATTTGCCAACTTGGGGAGCCAGAGGCCCATGACATTATCTTTGACTTCTGAGAAGTAGATGACAAACAGGAATGGACCCAGCATTGAGCTCTGAGTTACTCCACTGGTAACTGGTCTCTTAGTGGAGGCAGTCTCACTAATCCTGACTTTTTGGTTCTTGTTTATGAGCCAATTGGTAATCCAGTGAGTTATGTAGGGATTTATGCCTAGTTCAGTGATTCTGTTAACAATACCCGAGTCAGGTATTGTATTGAATGCCTTGGTCAGGTCAATGTAGGCAGCATGCTCCATTCTCCCCTTATTCATTGCCTTTTGACCCTTTCAATGAAGTCTACCAGGTTAAGTATGCAAGACATTCTCTTGACAAAGCCAAACTGGGATGGGTCTAGTGTTTGTAGGTTGGCAATGTCCTTGTTGATCATTTTCATGATAATTTTTTCCATGGCTTTGCATATTAGACTTGTTAAACTGATGGGACTGTAGCTTCCAAAGTCGGTTGCTGGACCACCCTTGTGAATAGAGATGACCTTTTCAGTCCTCCATTCCCTTAGTACAGAACCTGTTTTGAGGCTGCAGTTGAGGTCTCAAGTGGCCCTGATAGGTCATGCTTTAAACTATTTAGGAAGCAGTCTAAAATATTGTCAAGGCCCACTGAGCTAGTGTTTTTTGGCCTTGGCAAGTGCTGCCAGAACCTGTTCCCTGCTGATACTTGGGGAGAATATTCTAGAAGGAATTTCACAGGGGGTAGCAGGGAGGAGTGAGGGGCTGAAGTTAGAGCCGAATTTCACAGTCAGCAGATTTTCTATATCACCCTGCTCTGTTAAAATGGTCCCATTTACCACCAGTTCAGCACAATGCTGTAGGTTACCTTTAAGGTTTCAAACATAGCTGAAGAAGACCTTGTGGCTATCCATAGCCTGTGAGACCATCCTGACTCATAATTGGCCTTGTTGGAATTAATTAGTCCTCTTGGTTTCTTGTTTTGTTTAGTCAGTGAGCCTTTGTCTTTAAGAGAGTTATTCTGTCCGATTTTGACCATGATATTTTTCTTTGGTTATATACTCTGTTAAGGTCAGGACTGTACCAGTATAGTTTGTTTTTGGTGTTTCTTATGGGCTTACGCCTGGTAAGTAAAACAGTCTCAATGCAGCAGCTTAGTGTTTGTACAGTGTTTTTGTGAACAATTCTTCATAGCTTACTGTGATCTTGGGGTTCAAGGGGGAATTGAATTTTTGACAAACTTTCACTCGGTAGGATGCAGTTTGTTATAGAATAGCTCCTAACTGTTACAGGTTTTGTTGGGTTTTCCAAGTTGATTTTTATTTCAAAGGAGAAAGCATTGTGATCTGACCTCACCAATGAGGATGTGACACAAGGAGGGATGCAGTTCTCTCCCATACCGGTGAGTACTAGGTCCAGTATGTTTGAACCTCAGATGTGACACAAGAAAGGATACAGGTCTCTCCCATGTTGGTGAATACTAGGTCCAGTACGTTTGAACCTCAGATGTGACACAAGGAGGGATGCAGGTCTCTCCCATTTTGACGAGTAATAGGTCCAGTACATTTGAACCTCAGATGTGACACAAGGAGGGATGCAGTTCTCTCCCATGCTGGTGAGTACTAGGTCCAGTACGTCTGAACCACAGGTTGGAGCATGCACTACCTGATCTGATCCAGAGTATTTGTGTTAATAAAATCCATGAAATGTTATGCCTGTGAGTTGGAAGCACTGTATGCTTCCCAGTCTATAGAGGGGTAGTTAAAGTCCCCCCATAAACAAGGTATTTGACTGGATGGTGATTGTCTCCAGTAGGTCTGCGTATGACTTATTAAATTCTTGGGGCATAGATGGTGACCTATAGTTCACTAGGATGTGGTAACAGTCCTTATCTATGGTGACTTACTTATGTAGAAACTCCAGGGCATCATTCTGTTTAACCAGTCTGGACGTATATTCATTGCTGATGTAACTTGAGACACCTCCACTTCTTAGTCCCTGTTTATGCTACTTCTTCTTTCGGCTGCTCCCGTTAGGGGTCGCCACAGCAGATTAACTGTTTCCATTTCTTCCTGTCCTCTGCATCTTGCTCTGTCACACCAACCACCTGCATGTCCTCTCACCACATCCATAAACCTTATCTTAGGCCTTCCTCTTTTCCTGTTACCTGGCAGCTTCATCCTTAGCATCTTTTTCCCAATATACTCTGCATCCCTCCTCAGCACATGTCCAAACCAACGCAATCTTGACTCTCTGGCTTTGTCTCCAAACCTTCCATCCTGGGCTGACCCTCTAATATACTTATTCCTAATCCTGTCCATCCTCGTCACACCCAGTGCAAATCTTAACATCTTCAACTCTGCCATGTCAAGCTCTGACTCCTGCCTTTTTGTCAATTGCTACTGTTGGTCTAAATGTGTGGAAGGCACTGTAGCCTTGCAGTAACAGAGGGCTTTCTGCATCTTTAAACCAAGTCTCAGTAATGGCACAGATGTCTATGTTTTCCAGAGTGAGGATAGCTTGTAGGGTATGGAGTTTCTAGTTCAATTTCCTAGCACTGAGCAGTAATATTTTGCAATTGTTTTTTTTTTTTCTGTGTAGGAAGGTTTGTCATTTTGGCATTGACTAAACGTTGCTCTAAGGGGTAGATAAGGTTTTAACCAATATCCAAAAGCCAGAAGGAACACCTACAGACCATCCTTGGCAAAGCAACATGGTCTGTTAACCATGTCTTTCCATGCTGATAGATATTTAATCCTCCTGGAATGATTCCAGAAACTAAACCAATTGTTAAAATCAATTATTTTTTGTTCATACTGAGGCATCATCCACGGTAAGGTAGAATGCTGCTCAATGGAAGACACATACCTGTCTGTGACACATATTCTGAGAGATCTGTAATGTCTCTTTTTATATAGCCCAGTGAGGTACATCTCATGTCATTTACTTCCATGTGGACAATGATACAATCAGATTAGTACCTGTAGCGCAATGACTTGAGCGCATGAGTGGTATCGTGGATTCTGGCTCCAGATACATAACTAACCATTATCTTCTCCATGTCTAGCCTGGAGAGTGGGGCATCTGTGTGACGTACAATGGAATTCCCTATGACAAGAGTGCTGGCTAATGTATTTGCTGGCATTAATGGCTTCAATCTTGGGGGTCTTTTGGGAGAAGACATATTTGTGTTGCTTGGTGTTGCTTTTGGTGTGTGCTTTTAATATTGCTGAGGATATGCATTGCCATTTGTAGGCTTAGGAAGTCTTTGAGGTTTGGAAAGATTTGTTTTGAGTGCCTCAGCATAAGATGGTGTATGTACGTAATGAGTGGTATGTGTGGTAGACGTAGTGTGTGTGTTTTTGACAATCTTGTTTGTAAGCAAGATGTTTGCCTCCAAGGAAGTTGTGCATGTACGTCTCTCACATACGTTGTTGGTTTCTTTAAGGATAATTGGTTATCCAGAACTGTGTTAGGGGGGGCTACATCTCAACCTCTGAGATCAAAAAACCTGTACAAAACCTAATATGATGGAGGGGCAAAGACCCAAAAATAGGGAGGGACTTTAAGTATTACTTTTTATAAAGTTATAAAGTTGGTAGAGTAACATGTCTTGTATTAGCATGCATTTTTATGAAGGATATGAAGCTTGAAATTCAAAGTGTGTCATTCTTTGTTCATTTCATTCCTCAGTGATTTTCTAAATAACAACAAATTTTATGTGGAACAGACCAAAAATATGAGGCAAAAATCTGGACATTCTGCAAAAACCTGAACATTTAAGAGCTATGGTGGGCTATTATGGTTTAAGAACTGTTCTTTATAGAGATCTCCTGGGGTGGTTTATGGGGTTAAAGCCAAGACGTTAGATACTACTAGGATTTGGTATTAGTACTGTTCAACACACAAACTAGCTGCTCTAAGCTTAACATCATGCAATACCTGTGTTCCAGATTAAAGTCCTAATAATAGCTTCATAGGGTGAATTTTACTGCCTAAACATTGGCTTTTCTACAGGGCACTACCAGCCACTACTGCTTGGTGAGCAGCTGTGCACAAATGTGCTTACTTCATAACTCCTGTGTCCTGTGACCAATACACAACTATACTGTGAACTTTTCTGGAGTGCTTCTCGGCTCAGAATCATCAGGCAAATACTTTCTGCCACAAAATAGATGATATGGTCTTCTTAATATAAAAGACAGCAAAAAGGACACCTCAAGTGCAATTCAACAACAAAACAACTTTGTCCCTTGCTAGATCACCTTCCTGTAACTCAATTTAAATCCAAGCAGTTCTGACACCAACAACAGACAAAATGAGAGATTTTATGACAAAATTACAATTAAATGTTTAAAAATGTAAGTAAGCTATAGCAATCCCTTAAAATAAGAAATGCAAGTGAAAGAAATAAAATAAAGTAGCTTACCTTAGTCTGGATGGCTCTGGATACAGCAGAAACACTTTAGAATTACCAGAAAGGGCACCAAGCTTTACTGAGCTTGCTGAGCTCTGTAGAAGTGACCACAGAACCATGCAAACACACCTAATTTATAGCAAACAGAAAAAAGTTAAAATCTAACTCCTGTGCCCTCTGACCAATAAACAACTATATTCTGAGCTCTTCTGAAGTGCTTACCAACTCAGAATGGCCAGGCAAATGCCTTCTGCCACAAGATAAATGATCTTGTCTTCCTAATATGAAAATGCAGACAAATTAAACCATCAAGTGCAATTCAACAGCAAAACAACTTTGTCTCTGAATAGATCACTTTTCTGTAAGGGAATTTAAATCCATATAGTTCAGAAATCAACAACAGTCAAAAATAGTAATTTTTATGGCAAAATTACAACTAAAGTGAGGACAGAAGCACACAAAAGGTGAAATCTAAAACATGGTCGGGGGATTGAGTCCCGAAGCAAAGACATAAAACTCCTACTCTACAGCACGCTGACCAGGCTAAACCTACAGTACTCCGTACATTTATGGAGGCTATATAATAACATAAACATCAGGCTGATGGAAAACATTTAGGCAATAGCCACCCAAAGACTGCATGAGATGGATGGGAAAGGATTTGGTCAGTTGTCTACCTTATCCAGTTTATAATTCCACCACTGTGGTTTATTATTTACACTACAATATAGATTTGTCTCAGCAGTCTCTATTTTACATGCATCATGTAAGATACATATATGTATATTTATTTATTTTTAATTTTGTTAATTATAATTGCACCAGTGGTGCAGAGGGATGAAACCTTAACTATGACTCAAGCTATCTGGATTCATTTAGCTGGTAAATTAGATACAGAGTTAAATTGTTTAATATTTATACTGTCATTGCAAAGAAAACCCACTCTGCTGTTTAACTTTTTTGCATTTAGCAAGGTTACAGTTACCTCACTTCTTACTGGATTATTTTTGTCATTTTTTTAAAACCTGTACTAGCTTTAAAAAGTCCTAATAGAAAATGTTTTGTACTTCCTGTACTTACCTGTACTTCCCTGGGTAAGAGCTGGAAGCCATTAACTACAAAGCAGGTGAGCTGGCTACCCGTCTTACACCACTAGGCCAGGAACTGAATCCCCTGCTTACATCTTCAACCATTTAGCCATGACTGTCTGGCAGTCTTTGTTTTAATTGTAATCTCAAATGCATTTGAAGAGTAGGTAGTATCTTACTAAACACGTGTTTTCTTTTGTCAGTAACACAAATAGAAAGACTTACCATATTCTTTAATATGTCAGAGAAAGGACATCTTCAAATTGTTGACCTTGATGTGAACTGCAATTGTCTTGGATGCTAATTAGTGCACTAGTTATAGCCATTATTTTCACCAGTTCAGACAGGTAATGGACACCTTTTTTTTTTCATAGTGAAATCTATGAAGTAAATATTTGTATTAAAGTCTGTTAAGCCACTGGTCACAAGTATTCTATTGTGGTTGCCTGGCTTTAATATATTTATAATGATATGCTTTATTATTCTTGTTATTATTGTTATTACTATTATATTATGTATTTGTCAATTGAGTAAAAAGTGGTTTAACTTGAATCCATTTCAGACACAACCTGGACCTCTCAAAGACAATGGAAAATGAATATCTATACAGATGTGTATATATATATATATATATATATATATATATATATATATATATATATATGGATTCACTTCAGAAGCTCGAAATACTGAAATCTCGAATTTCAATATCTCGAGCACAAGAAGTTGAATCCACAAAACAACGAAAACTGAAAACCGCGAAATTCAAAACCTCGAATACCGGAGGTTTTGAATTTTGCGGTTTTACTACATACACACACACACACACACACACACACACACACACACACACACACACCATCCACCACACAAACACAAAATCACTCTACTACATGAAAGCAGGGGGTCAATGCCCCCTGCACCCCACAGCCCCCTGCTTAAATATTCTCACTCCGAGGTCGCACTACATACAAACACACACAAAACACCACCACACAAGCTACTTTCTCTTCGTGCACACACATCACAGCAACAAAACACACTGACAAACACCACAGCCCCTACCCAAACCCCTTCACACACACACACACACACACACACACACACACACACACACACACACACACACACTTACCTGATTACATGGCCATAACGGAACTTTAGAAGTGCGAAATTCAAAACCTCCGGTATTCGAGGTTTTGAATTTCGCACTTCTAAACATTCGCTATTATGGGGATTCAACTTCTTGGCTCAAGATACTGAAATTCGAGATTTCTGTAGTTCGAGCTTCTAAAGTGAATCCATATATATATATATATATATTTATATATATATATATATATATATATATATATATATATATATATATATATATATATATGGTTTACTATCATAAATTCGAAAATCAGAATAAAACGTGCCTGAATTTTCGAATTTAAACATCGGAAATGAACATTTCCGTATGTCCCTAATGTCGAAAACAGCTGTGTATTGTCGAAAATGTTGCGAGCGACATTTTCGACAATACACAGCACTCCCACCCATCCCATAACTCCCTACCTAACTAGCCTAACCTCACAGTTATACAGGGGGGTAAAGCCCCCCTGCACCCCCCTGTGGGGGGCTGCGCCCCCCACCCCCCTAACTTAATATTCCAACTCCGAGATCGCACTACAGTGAGGAAAGGGATGTATTTCCCTAACCGCACTGTACCGCGATCCCCTCACATGAGCGACCATTATAATTGTGAATGCACAGTCCATTCGCAATGATAACGTTCGCTCACATCACCTGTCGAACTATGAAGTATTCGAACATCTGTTGTTCGAATACTTCATAGCCATGCAATTGCATGTAAGCATTGTGATGGTAAACCTATATATATATATATATATATATATATATATATATATATATATATATATATATATAAGGCTGCTAGTAAATTTGTTGATCATGGGTTAGGTCTACAGGTGTTTAATCAACTGCATATGGTCAGCTAAGCAGATGATCAACAGGTGTGTTAAACTGCAAATGTCAGGAGTTGGGAAGTTTGCCCTTAGTCTGTGTTTGTGCGATCTTGGAGTTAGTGTATATAATAAGCAGGGGATGTCAGATTTGGTGAAGTGCAGGGGTGGGCTTGCCCCTTGCAAAAAACAATGTTATTTTTTGTTTTATTTTAAGTTACATTGCAGGATCACATGAAATTTTGGTTTGAGTCATTTGTCATCACACAGTATGACAAACGTGATTATTAAGTGATTTTGAGAGTATAATGTGGGCTTGTAGCATGTAACCCGTTACATGTGTTTCTCTGTGTCTTTTATATTCCTTTCAAGCTTTTGTAGTTGAAATTTTTGCAGTCGACCTTAGGTGTTTTTGATTAAAAGTGATGCTCCTGTAGAGATAAACAGACAGATAGATAGACAGACAGATAGATAGAAAGATAGATAGACAGATGATAGATAGATTTAAATAGATCTAGATAGGCAGATATGAGCAATATTGAGTAGCCTCTATATAGACATATATTTAGGGGTTAGGAAATAAACACAGAAATTGAGAAAACTGATGTAGGGCTGGGAGAACATGCTAACTGTAGAGGCCAGGTTTGAACCCATGATCCTGGATCTGTGAGGCAGACATCTTAAATATTGTTGAGTTATTGTGCTGCACAAGCCACCTTGCAACCTAGCCACTTTGATGCCAAAAGCAAACATGAAGTTCACAGCAACCAACTGAGTACTTGCACTTGTTTCCATATGTTCTATGAATAAATGTACAAACTATTAAGTTTGTAATAGAGTTACTAACTGTAACTAAAACTGGGTGCTTCCATCACAAGAAGTAGTGTCCTTTATTTTTCAAGAATACTGTAATATCTTGAAAGATGGGGCTGTTGAGGCTTCATAATATATAATTTATTTTTCCCAGAGTTTCTTTGCTTTACTTTTACTTCCCAACACTTTAACTTGGTTGTTGCAAACGGGTTACATGCTACAAACCCACATTATGCTCTCAAAATCACTTAATAATCACGTTTGTCATACTGTGTGATGACAAATGACTCAAACCAAAATTTAATGTGATCCTGGAAATAGTTTTTTTTTCCAATGGTGTCAAGCAACTAACAGATACATAAATAACCCTGCCAGAGTAGTTCTATTTTCAACTGTAAGTGCTAAACATTTAACAGTGCCTTGTGGCATGCATTACAGGGTGACATGCAGCCAGACAGACCTGATTAGTTTTACTTAGCAGTTCATTGTAAAAGCTCAGCTATCTACTGTTAAAAATATTTCATTGCTTCCTTTCCTACCATTTTCTACTGTTCTGATGCTGTAAGATGCTTCGGAGTTAATGTTTCACAATATGCTTTCCATGCTACATCATATACACATTTCTTTGTCAGATAAGGTTATTGTAAATGACAAAGGATTCTGCAAAGAGAAAGCTAATGCTCTTTTACTTTCATTTTCTGTATGCTTTTCTGCGTCTAGCAGGATGAGATAACATCTTATCAACAGTATCTGTGCTGCCAAAGAACATGTAAGTTGTGATGATATATTTATTTTGGACATTTATTATAAATGGAAGGGTTAAATGGGAACTGAAAGTCACATGGTTTCCTTTTTATTATCTTCTGTTTTAGATAAGTAGAAAGTACAGTTGTGTACACTTACCATAAATGTAGATGTTCGAGTGTATTCACTGTTGCAGTCATTACATTTGGGTAATCTGCTTGCAGGTTGCCCTCAGTCAGCCTGATTAACAAAGTCTTGGGTCCTGCGTTGGTTGCTGTCCCTTCTTCCATGACGTCAGGTCGTCAGGGGTATAAAACATGCAGCCAACGCCATTAAATAAGTTTTTATTGCCCCAGATGTCAGGTGCACCCCTAATGGGGAGCAATTAAACATAAAAACATAAAGGTATACCTCAAACAAAAAAGCAAATACACCAAAAAGGCTTTAAGCATAGTAAAGGAAAGTAGAGGTATAGCCAAAAGAAGTTAGGGGGAAGGAGGGAGGGTAACCAGGACTGTAACAGTGAATACACTCGAACATCTACATTTATGGTAGGTGTACACAACTGTACTATGTTCTTCGTGTTTCACTGTTGCAGTCATTACATTTGGGTAGATTCCCAAAGCTATGGTTGGGAGGAGGAGTTTAGATAGCATTAGGAGCAGCTATAAGGCCCTGCAAGATTGCAGTGGCAAAGCCAGCTCTGGATTTAGAGAAAATTGGCAAATGGTAATGCCTGGTGAAAGTATGTACAGAACCCCAGGTAGCAGCTTCTAAGATGTCCCTGGTAGGAACGCCTCTTAGAAAGTATGTAGAAGTAGATGCAGCCCTGGTGAAGTGAGGCTCCGTTGCCATAAGGGCCTGTAATTAAGATACCCTTCTAGCTGAAGTGATTGCTAAAAGGAAAGCTGTTTTCCAAGAAAGACATTTTAAGTCTGCAGTAGCAGCTGGCTCAAAAGGAGGGAGAGTGAGTTTTTCCAACACAAAGTTAAGGTCCTAGGCTGGGGTTGGAGCTCTCCTGGGTGGTGTCAAATTTTTGGCCCCTCTGAGGTACTGCTTGAGCAGTGGATGAGAGAAGAGGGGAGGTTCTGTGTTATAATGAGCTGAAATGGCTGAGGCATGGATTTTAATGGAGGAAAAAGACAGGCCCTTGTGAAGCATCTCAGTTAAGTATTGTAAAATCTAAGGTAAACTGGGTGCTGCTGTGCTCATCCCTTGAGACTGGTTCTAGGGACAGAATCTTTTCCATTTTTCAGCATAAGATTTTCTAGTACTAGGCCTCCTTGCCACTAAGATGACATCCATCACAGGTTTGCTGAGGGATGGTAAGTTAGAATTTAAGTAATTAGCCAGGCTGCAAGGTTCGGTGTTGGAAGCTGAGGGTGCAGAATCTGGTTCTCCTGTTGAGACAGCATGGAAGGAGTCTGAGGCAAGTGGCATGGAATTAACCATGACACACTGCGCAGGAGGGGGTACCAGTGTTGGCACGGCCAGTCTGGAGCAATCAAAATCTTCCTTGGTTTGTCCTGTTTGACTTTTAGTAGTACTTTGGAGAGCAGAGGAAGCAGGTGGAAGGCATAGACTGATAGGTTTTTTCAGCTGAAGAACAGAGCATCCACTTTCCAGGCTTGTTTGTGGGGAGTCCTTGTGCAAAATTTGTCCAATTGGTAGTTCTGGGGGGAAGCAAACAGGTCTATATCCGGGCTCCCCCATTTGCTTGTCAACATGCTGAAAATCCTTGGTTCCAGTTTCCACTTGTGTGGGTCCATAAGGTTTCTGCTTAGTCCATCTGCCAGTGTATTTAACTTTCCTGGCAAGAATTGAGCTTGTAGGTGCACTTGGTAGCTCAAGGCTGTGTTCCACAATGCCATGGCTAGTCTGCAGAGGGGGTAAGAATGTGTACCCCCCTGCTTGTTTATGTACCACATAACCATGGTGTTGTCCGTCTTTACCATTAGTTGTCCTGGAAGAATGTAGTCCTTGAAGGCTGTCAGAGCATTCTGTACAGCTAACATTTCTTTTTGATTGATATGCAGGTGCATTTGACTTGGGTTCCATTTGCCCTGAATGCACTTCCCTGCCAGATGAGCCCCCCAATGCATAATCTGATGCATCTGTTGTTAGGATTTGGGTGGCAGGGGGTGGTGTGAAAGGAAGTCCTTTGTTTTGGTGACAGGCCTCTGCCCACCAAAGGAACTCTAGGCGTAGGCAAGGTATGATAGGAATCATTGTTCTAGGCTGTGAGAATGTTGACCCCATAGGCATTTTAAATACCACTGTAGCTTTCTCATATGCAGTCTTGCATATTGAATTAGAAGAATGCAGGAGGCCATGAACCCCAAGGCTTGCAGTATTTGTCTTGCAGATAGCAGGGTTTTTGTGGCCACTTGTTTGAAGTAGGTTGTCAAATGAGTTTGCTTTTCTGGCATGAGGTAAGCCATCTGGGAAGTTGTATTCAAGCTTGCTCCCAGGAATGTAATTTGTTGACAGGGTACCAGTTGTGATTTCTTTTCATTTATGGTGTACCCCAGACAAGTTAGAACCCTTTTTACAAATGCCAGATGATTCAAAAGAATGTCCTGGCTTTCTGCCTGAATTAGACAATCGTCCAGATATGGGTATATTTGAATACTTCTTTGCCTGCTAAATGCAATCACTGGAGTTAGGCACTTGGTGAATGCCCTAGGCGCAGTAGATAAGCCAAAGGGCAGTGCAGAGAACTGATAATGCATGTAGCCTGCTTTGAAGCGTAGGTATTTTCTGCAAGATTCCCTGATTTGGATGTGTAGGTATGCTTCTTTTAGATTTAGTGTTGCCAACCAGGCGTCTTTGCCTAGAAGTAATTGGTGAAGAGTCAGCATCTTGAATTTTGGAATCTCCAGAAAGGTGTTTAGAGTAGGCAGGTCCAGGATAGGATGCCATGAATTGTCCTTTCTGGGTACCAGGAAAGGTCTCAAGTAGAAACCCTGTCCCTTTTCCTCTTCTGGTACCAGTTGAATGGCCCTCATGCTTAAGAGAGAAAGTACTTGTTTTTGGGCTGCTGCCCACTGATTTGGGGGTAGGTCCAGCCACCCACTTGGTGTTGGCAACATGTGGAATTAAAATCTGCATCCCTGGGACACTATATTTAAAACCCATTTGTCCTGGGTAATGAGTTCCCAATTCTTTGCATGAAGAGCAATCTTTCCCCCCAAAGGGGCAGTCAGTTAATAAGTGTTTGGAAATTTTAAAAGAAAGTCATTGAGACAGTTTACCATAGGGGGGAGTCTTATTATTCCCAGATTTGGAAGTGGAGGCTCCCCACTGCTTAGATCTGTGTGTCCCCTGGGACTGAATCCTGGGGTTTTTGCTGGGTCTGGGTTTGGCTTGAGAAGACCTGGAAGGGGCTGGAAAGGACCAATTCTGAGAAGGCCAGTGTCTACTAAATCTAGGAGGCTGAACTTGTAAAAAATCTTTAACAGCTTGCATAGATTTAGCTTTATCTTCCATCTTTTTAAGGACTTCTTCAGCCTTGTTGCCAAACAGGCAGTCCTGATTTAAAAGAGCATCCAACAATTTAGCTTTAACATGATCAAGTAGAGATTGCTCCTTAAGCCAAGCATGCCTTCTAAACACAGACCCAGTAACAGCAGCCCTGCAAAAGGCCTCTAAAGAATCAAAACCACATTGCAAAGTATGTTTTCCAACTTGTTCAGCAGAATGCATTAAATGCTTTAAGTCTTTATTTTCCACACAGTCAGGAATCAACATAATTTTCTGTTTAAGTAGTCCAATAACATGTTGCTGATATTTTAACATATGAAATTGGCAGTTTAAAGCTCTAATTGCCAAGGTTGCTGAAGTATAAACCTTTTTACCCCATCTATCCAGCACCCTGGAGTCTCTATCAGAAGGGGTAGGATTTTTAGCAGTAGAAGCCTTAATGCCCTTGAGCCCCTGTGAAATAGTCTCTGGATCTGCAATAGGATTTTTGAAAAGGAACTTATGGGACTCAGGGACCCTGTACTATCTGTCAGGTTTACTGGGAGCAGGAGGCAGGGAATCAGGGGCCAAACTGGATTCCAAGAAAGCATCATCAACAATGTCTAGTACAGGAGGAACAGCTAAAGGCCTATGCTGAGGTAGGAGAAGGAAATCCCTAAGCCTCTTTTTTGAATCAGAAAATTCCTGGCTCTCCCAGTGAAAATGCTCCCTCAGAGTATGTAAGGTTTCCTCAAAAGAAAAATCCTAAGGAGGGGAAGCAGAGGAAAAGAGTCCTCTGCATCAGAATCCTCATAAGTAGGTAAGGACAAATCCAGGTCATCAGACGAGTCATAAAAAACAGAATTCTGATCAGAAGATTCATAGTCAAGCTCAGCCCTGGGCCTCTTAGAGGGTGGAGGTTGACTACCCCTGATTAGCGTTATTAGATCTTCAGCCATTTTTATCATTTTTTATTTAGGCATAGAGGACTGAGCATGAGGCCTGGGCATCATTTTTTTAGACCTGGATCGAGATTTAGGCCTTATTAATGAAGGAGGTGTCGCCTGAATACACCCTCAGAAGCCTGTGCCAGCACAGCGGCTCCGGACCCATCCAAGGTAGAGACATCCATGGGTTCCATAGTTCAAGTATCTCACGGCATACCGGACTCTGAATGGGTCACAGTAGAGGCCTGAAAATCAGAAGTAGTGGGTATCAGGGGCTGCGAAAGCGCCTCACTGAGTACCAGCGAACTGGTGACTGGCTTATGAGAAGCGTCGTTGGCAGTTTTGGACCTCGGCGGCCTGTCTCTGTCTTTATATTTGTGCTTTTTCAGAATTCTGGTAATCATATGGCTAACCGATGACATTTCTGGATAATTAAACCGAGAACCGAAATATTTAGAGGCAAAAATATACCGACAACGGATAGTGCTCTGATTAAATAAAGCACAAAACCTACAACAAAGTACGTCGTGGTCAGGGCTTAGGCAAGGAATACAGTAAGAATGAAAATCTTTATGAGGTATTTGCTTTCCACAAGTAATGCAATTCTTAACTTTTAGTAACATCAGGAAGGAGCAAGAAAAAGTTTCCCCAATGGGGTACTTAGCTTTTAGTTGAAGACTTCGGTTCTGAAACTTGAAAATGAAAATTTCTGGTGTCGGCTGACGGGCACATTTGCAAAATGCTTCTGCTTCGGGCACCGCACGGCAAGAAAGACTGATGTAATGGCGTCGGCTGCATGTATGTATACCCCTGATGACCTGACATCATGGAAGAAGGGTCAGCAACCAACACCGGACGCAAGACTTTGTTAATCAGGCCGACTGAGTGCAACTTGCAAGCAGATTACCCAAATGTAATGACTGCAACAGTGAAACATGAAGAACATCAAGCAACATATCAGTACTTTAAAGACTACCTAATGGATACTTTCAGTTTCCATGGATACTCCCTGTCCCCCTACACTCCCTGTAGGCTATTCAAAAATTCAAATAAAATTTCACTGTTACAGGAAATGAAAACCAAGAACAAAGACACAATGCAGGGTCTGAAGTATTGTAAACATGTTAACCACACAACCTCTATATAGTTGAAAGAGCTTGTGCTGTAGTCTGAAACTGTCATGAAAAACTCTCCTCCTCACTCAAGCATGGCCGCGGCTTATGAATCACGAATACTGATTCTCCTTGTGATGCTATGCTTAGTTATAGGCTTTGACTGTATCATCCTTGATGAAGTGAGGTGCTTTTGATGGCCTCTCACCATTACTGCCCTGTAGTTATGGTTCATTATAGTGGCAGTTTGCTTGCACCCAGAATGGCTACATTATGTGTACTGTGGGGTAACTTACAACTGTTGTACCTTTCTGGTTTTGCTGCATTTTAATGAGACAGTACATTACTTAGCACATTTCACAGCCGATGTTCTCCATATTTCAATCACAATAAAAACTCAGTACTTTGAAACAGTTTGCAGGTTCATTTTACATAAGTATATCTTTCGAAGACTCATTCCTGCATTTTTTGTCACTCTACCACTGCTGACTTTAGGCACCTCCATGTTTATACCCCATAGTCCTGCTCTGCAGCTCCATGCATTGACAGACTCCCCAGTGTAACCCAAACTGAGTGGGTCTCCTTCCTGAGAATATCTGTACCTGTAGCCCCCCAAATCTATTCCAGGCTCTGGGGTTTGCATCTGTCAGCACTATACAATGGGACGGGACAAGTGAAAAGTAGTCATACTGCAGCTGGTGAGGGACTTTCACTAGCCTAAACCCCAACCTATATGCTGGCACATGCATTGATCTTTCTCTGAACCTAAACTCCAACAGGGCTCCTTGAGAGGATCTGCCCAACATGTCCACCCCCCCCCCCCACAGATAAGCATCCCCATTCCCCTCTACCATGCTGTCCAGCTTTCCAAGCCCCTCACTGAAGTTGAGTTACCAGGTCATAGCCAGGGCTATACCCCCTGTATGCTTAATACAATTGATTCAACAACCATGATGTCTTCAGCATTCAGTCCTTGGAAATGTAGGTGATATCTATGGTAGGTAGGTAGCTTTATGCATTTTAAATTATTAAAGAAAAATAAAATTGGGCTTAATCTAAACTCTCTAATCTTAATCTATCCTTCTTTTCTATCAACTGGTTCACTAGTTAGCTCTCCAACAGGCAACAAGCAGTCAAATGGAAAAAAACACCTCCTCCTTCCTTACTACTCTGACAGGTGTACCCCGGGGTTCCATATTAACTCCCCTACTGTTCAATATTTTCATAAATGACTTCCACAAGACCATCCCTAATGCTAAACATATCCAATATGCAGGTGACTCTATGATACTCTGTTTTGCCAAAATTAACCCTAGATGCCTTCTCTTCCACTGAATGATGGATGTTAGATAACCACCTAGCACTCAACTTATCAAAAACTAAACTTATGATATTTACTCCTTTATAAAATCACCACCATAGACAAAAACTCATTCTCCATTACTAGTCAGAACAATACGTCTCTTGAGGTAGTATCCCATGCCAAACTTCTGGGTGTCCTCATTGGCGAACAGTTTAAGCAGAAAACCTACCCGAAATTTGGTATGCTTTACCACCACAATCGCTATCTCACTCCCTCTACTAAGTTTGTTCTCTCTACCACGTACCTCATTCCTTCCCTCTTATAGGGTGCCCCACTTCTTACTAAACTACATTCTTCTCTCAAGACAAAGCTCTCTTCCTGTTACAACAAAATATCCAAGTTTGCTATAGGCTACATATCCTCCACCCACAACTGTAATGCCCTTCACAAACTAAATTACCTAGAGCTGCCCAATCATCTTATCTATATTCAACTCACTCATGCTCACAAACTTATCTTCACTCCCTTTCTCTGCCCCTCCCTTGCCTCCTCTGTCAAAATGCATCTACCTGATAGACTTCTAAGATCCTTTAAACAGAATCTGACTGAACTGCACAAGCCTGCCCAGCCACCAGGTGAACATCTACTATCCTTTTCTCTAGCATGCCTTTGGAACTCCCTGCCACCTTTTATTCATACCACCCATAACCACTCTACCTTAAGACCTTGCTTTACTCCCATCTCTTATCCATCTGGGAATGTTCCTGCTCTCATCCCACATAACTCCCTCAGCATTACACCCTGTTTTCTCACTCTCCCTCCCCCGCTCTTCTGACACCTCACATTAAGTTATAATGCCTCCTAATCCACCGTTCTCTCCACCTCCTTATTTTCACTCTACATCTTCTTACTATTCACTCTTTTCCTACTTCTACACTAAATGCCTCCTGTCCCACTTACCCTACAATAACTCTCATAGGATACCTTTACCTCTACTGTTATATGTCCATTGTATGAAGAAATGTATTTGTAGAACTCAGTGTGCCACTCAACCACAGCCCATAAGGCATAACAACGTACCCAACACTCTAGTCATAGGTGACTCTATAGTCAGACACACTGATGTTCCACTCACCAGGCTAAACAAGGAGAATGTTACTGTCAGATGCCTGTCAGGTGCCAGGATCCACCACATTACACACGCACTCAGGTCTCTCCACAACAAGTACAAATATGACTCTGTCATTGTCCATGTTGGTGTGAATGACCTGAGACATACCTCCCTGGACTACATGAAAAGAGACATGGAGGAGCTCTCCAATCTTGTAGCCCAGGCAGGTATGACCCTAGCCCTGAGTAGCATCCTGCCATCACCTAGAATGATACCACAATACAAGGACAAAATTATTGACTTCAACAATTGGCTAAGCTTCTGGTGTCATTCTAAGGGGATCCAGTATCTGTCTGCCTGGGATGACATGATCGACAGACCACAATGCTTTGCCAGAGATGGCCTGCACCTGTTGCCCTTGGGATTCCAGATACTGGCTAAATCTCTTGCCACCCCTATAGTGCCTTTTTAGGGAAGGTTCAAATGACAAATTCACCACCTTAACAGGTACAAGCAAGCAAAATCTGAGGGTAACGCTACTCAATGCTATAAGTCTAAACCTCAAAATGCATTCACTCGAGGCACTCCTTAAAATGGAGAACATCAACATCTGTGCAGTGACAGAGACCTGGTTCAAGGATCCAGAGAGCGCCCCTGCATTACCAGGCTATAATTTATTACCACACCTTTCGGCCACCTAACCTGGACCGAAACACTAAAGGCAGAGGTGTGTCCATATTCATTAAGGATATGCACACCTCCAGGCTAGTTGCTCAGCATAATGCATCCGAGATTATCCAAGTGCAACTAACTCAGGGCAAGACCGCAATCCAAATTGTAACTTGCTACAGATCCCTCACCATGCCCCAGGATTCCCACTCCTCATTTCTTGATACACTGGAAAATATTATGGTACAACCCAACACCCTAACAATGGGCAATTTCAACGACACCATCATTAACTGGGAAAACTACTCATGTGCCAACTTTTTTGCTCAATGTTTTCTGGAATTCATAAATTCCAATGCCTTAGATCAACTTATCCACACCCCCACCAGGGGCAGCAATATCCTAGACCTGGTCATTACCAACATGGGCAACCAGTGTTCCACACCAGAGGTCAATTCCTCGTTGGTCAGATCTGACCACAAGCTAATCACCCTAGACATCCACATCCTGCCCCCACCCCCACCCCATTAGGGAAACTACTGTAAAAATTTCTCCACAGCCAACTTCACATTTCTTAAGGCAGAAGTGGCAAACTTCACGACACCCATGCAGATGGACACTAGAGGTACGACTGCTGAATCTTACACAAATGCACTTTATAAGCACTTACACAAGTGCATGGATCATGCTATCCCTAACAGAACCAAGATGCTATCCTCAAAAAAAAAGGAAGCCAATCTGGTGGTCCCCTGCCATAAACAAACTCTACAACAGAAGAAAGAAAGTGTTGCAAAAAAGACTAAAATCTCATGATTGGAGGGGCTCCCTGGTCAGCCTCAGTAAGAAGCTGAAATACCTCATAAAATCCTCCAAAACTAGTTACAAAAGCAAAATCGCCACTGATTCTAAAAACAACCACAAAGCATTCTATAGCTATCCAAGAACAGTCCAATCTTGCGACAGGTTAGCGCTTGAGCCGAATAAAAAGAATATAATCAAAAAATACTGTAACAGCCAAGCGTGAGCAGGTACAAACCCTTGTTGTGTCAAATCAAATGAGATAGAGTCCAGGCATATAAAATAGAAGTATTTAATCCACAATCAACGAACAGAAAGATAAGCGCTTTCGCAGTAGTGCTTCTTCAGATCTATGACAAACTCTTCTAGTGCTTCGACCATATATACTGATCTCAATCAATGTTTAACAAATTAAACAATTAGTAAAAAATTCCACAGAATTTAAAAAGACAGGAACTGTTACAATAAAAATGTGTAAGAACAAAGCTAAAATACAAAGGTACAAATGTATATTATGTTCAAAAAGCATGTATAAAAGCAAGTATAAAAAGTATATATATAAAAAGCGTGCTCTTATTGAATAAAAACTGTATATAATATAATATAATAAGCAGAAGTGAATTAAGTTAGATGACATTGAGTTCATTTGATATTCCTTCTTTGCCTCAATTTTGGTCTGATTGAGGCCCTTTCGTTTAAACCACACCCGTTATCTGCTTTTAATAATATGATCCATTCTGTTTCTTTGCCCTCTGTGTAAACTTTGATGTCTCCACCTCTTGGGTTAGGGGTAATCACCTCCAGTACTTTGAATGAAAATACATGTTGTGTATTATTCATCATGACATGTTTAGCTAAAGCATTATGTATTGTGCCCCTTTTCATATGGTAAACATGTTCCCTCATTCGATTTCTAAGTGGGTGGTTAGTCTTCCCAACATAGAATGAGGAGCATGACTGACAAATAGCTAGATAGACAACATGTTGTGTCATACAATTAGCCTCAGCAGATATACAAAAACATTTCTGTAAGTCTGGATGGAAAAAATGAGGTGTGCTATCTATAAAGGAACAAAAATTGCAATGCCCACAGGGCTTAGTGTATCCATCTTTCCTATCTCTAAAGCTAGGTATAGGGTAACAGAGCTTCCTTTTTAAATTGTTTTTGTTCCTATATAGGAACCCAGGTTGATCACCAACTATTAGTTTAAGGTCATCATCCACATGTAGGATTTCCCAATGTTTCCTAATAATTTCTTTGAGTTCTAGATGGTCAGATGAAAAATATGTAGAGAATTTAACATGTTGTGAACGTTCAATGTGCCTATCTGGGGCTGTTATAGGTTCATGCGGTCCAAAGTAGGGTTCACCCTTGGTATACCTTAGTTTGTGTATATCAATCAAGTGTGTGTTTATTTCCATGTTGCCATAGCCCCTTTTTAATAACCTGTCCTTTAGACCATTTAGTTCAACTTCAAAGCCATCATCTAAAGGATTCAACCTGGAGGCTCTGATGGCTTGGCCTCTCATAATATTCCTAAAGACATGGGGTGGGTGCATACTAGATCTAAGCAGTAGAGTATTACTGTGGCAACTCTTCCTATATACACCTGTATTTAATAGGTTATTTTGGAGTCTTTCAATATACAAGTCTAAGAACTCAATTCTATACAATGAATATTTCATGGTAAATTTAAGACAAGTTGTCAGGTTGTTCATAATAGTGTACATATTATAGAGTTGATCTAATGAGCCTTTCCACAAAACAAATAAATCATCAACAAAACGTCGATAGAAAATGACATGCTGTTTAAATATCTCTTCACAAAATAAAATGTGTTCCTCCCAGTATGCCAGAAACATGTTGGCGTAGCTATTGGCACATGGTGTGCCCATAGCTATGCCATCCTTTTGTTTGTAAATGCTATCTTGGAACATGAAAAGATTATTTTCCAGGACTAACTCTAGAAAGTGTACAATTTGGTCAATTGTTACAGAAGAATAATTACTGTGCTCTTTTAGATAATCTGTAACATATGCCAAGCCTAACTCATTCGGTATAACTGTAAAAAACATTTTATTTTGTGAAGAGATATTTAAACAGCATGTCATTTTCTATCGACGTTTTGTTGATGATTTATTTGTTTTGTGGAAAGGCTCATTAGATCAACTCTATAATATGTACACTATTATGAACAACCTGACAACTTGTCTTAAATTTACCATGAAATATTCATTGTATAGAATTGAGTTCTTAGACTTGTATATTGAAAGACTCCAAAATAACCTATTAAATACAGGTGTATATAGGAAGAGTTGCCACAGTAGTACTCTACTGCTTAGATCTAGTATGCACCCACCCCATGTCTTTAGGAATATTATGAGAGGCCAAGCCATCAGAGCCTCCAGGTTGAATCCTTTAGATGATGGCTTTGAAGTTGAACTAAATGGTCTAAAGGACAGGTTATTAAAAAGGGGCTATGGCAACATGGAAATAAACACACACTTGATTGATATACACGAACTAAGGTATACCAAGGGTGAACCCTACTTTGGACCGTGTGAACCTATAACAGCCCCAGATAGGCACATTGAACGTTCACAACATGTTAAATTCTCTACATATTTTTCATCTGACCATCTAGAACTCAAAGAAGTTATTAGGAAACATTGGGAAGTCCTACATGTGGATGATGACCTTAAACTAATAGTTGGTGATCAACCTGGGTTCCTATATAGGAACAAAAACAATTTAAAAAGGAAGCTCTGTTACCCTATACCTAGCTTTAGAGATAGGAAAGATGGATACACTAAGCCCTGTGGGCATTGCAATTTTTGTTCCTTTATAGATAGCACACCTCATTTTTTCCATCCAGACTTACAGAAATGTTTTTGTATATCTGCTGAGGCTAATTGTATGACACAACATGTTGTCTATCTAGTTATTTGTCAGTCATGCTCCTCATTCTATGTTGGGAAGACTAACCACCCACTTAGCGATCGAATGAGGGAACATGTTTACCATATGAAAAGGGGCACAATACATAATGCTTTAGCTAAACATGTCATGATGAATAATACACAACATGTATTTTCATTCAAAGTACTGGAGGTGATTACCCCTAACCCAAGAGGTGGAGACATCAAAGTTTATACAGAGGGCAAAGAAACAGAATGGATCATATTATTAAAAGCAGATAAAGGGTGTGGTTTAAACGAAAGGCCCTCAATCAGACCATAATTGAGGCAAAGAAGGAATATCAAATGAACTCAATGTCATTTAACTTAATTCACTTCTGCTTATTATATTATATTATATACAGTTTTTATTCAATAAGAGCACGCTTTATATATATATACTTTTTATACTTGCTTTTATACATGCTTTTTGAACACAATATACATTTGTACCTTTGTATTTTAGCTTTGTTCTTACACATTTTTATTGCAACATTTCCTGTCTTTTTAAATTCTGTGGAATTTTTTACTAATTGTTTAATTTGTTAAACATTGATTGAGATCAGTATATATGGTCGAAGCACTAGAAGAGTTTGTCATAGATCTGAAGAAGCACTACTGCGAAAGCGCTTATCTTTCTGTTCGTTGATTGTGGATTAAATACTTCTATTTTATATGCCTGGACTCTATCTCATTTGATTTGACACAACAAGGGTTTGTACCTGCTCACGCTTGGCTGTTACATTCTATAGCTATGTCAAGAATCTCAATGGCAACACTCAGATCTGCTCTGAGTTACAGCACAATGGCACTAAATATACAGAACCAACTGATATTGCCAATATCCTGGCAGATAGGTTCAGTGCTAACTTTACCCCCATAAAAAAACCATCTCTATACTGGAAGAATGCAAAGTTCCTGTAATCATGGCTGCACAGGTAAAAACCACACTCTCCAAAGCCAAGAACACAGCATCCATGAGACCTGACAACATCTTGGCTGCATTCTACATGAATTGCAGGACAAACTGGCACCCCATCTAAGCACTATGTTCAATCATAGCCTCACCTCAGGCTTTGTGCCCACTGAATGGTGCACAGCAACAGTTATCCCACTCCACAAAGGGGGATCCACCACAGACCCTGGGAACTACCGCCCCATTAGCCTAACAAGCCTGGTCTGCAAGGCCATGGAACTTATCATCATGGATCTTATACACAAAGACATTGGTAATCTCCAAACTCAAGACCCCACCCAGTTCAGGTTCGTAAAAGGCAGATCATGTCTCCTAAACCTGATAGACATCTTTGAAGCAGTCACCAAAGCCGTAGACGAGGGTAAGATGGTTCGCACAGCCTATCTAGATCTTGCCAAGGCTTTTGACACCATCCCCCACTCTGGAATTATAGATAAACTCACCAAACTAGGTATAACTCCCTATGTCAAAAGATGGGCTGCCACCTGGCTCACTGATAAACAGTCAAAGGACAAAGACAAGCTGTGAAGAACACAGAACGAAGTAGGCAGCCAGCAATACCACAGATCCGGACATAAAAGAAAACACTTCTTTATTGAATTAAGCACTTTCATCAGACACGTCTGACTTCATCAGAATACAAACTGAAAATGCAAACGGTGCTTAAATAACCCAACCCAGCAAGCATATTGATTACATAATTTCCTCCCAGAGAAATTAAAAATACATGGCATGACTTAATAAAACGCAGTTAACCAACACCACAAAACTAAACCAATCAAAGGTAGTTAATAATAAGTCATATAAAATACAAAGACTTCAATTTCAATAATACCATAATACTAACTCTCTCATTGAGTCCAGGTTTTGTGCAGGCATTAAGTTTAATTTGCCATTTTAATTCAAGTAGTTCTAAAAAATCATCCAACGGGCCACCCCTGGAGCCCAGGTCAGCATGATCAATGTCACAAAACTTAAACTTATGCATAGGGAACATTTCAATGTGCTTGTACAGCATGTTTTTGTTGTTCTATGCCTAATTTCATAACCATGTTCATAAACTCATTGCTTAAGGGCCCTCTTAGGTTTTCCCACGTAAAATCCATCACGAGTCACAAAAAGCAACATAAACTACCTCTTTTGAAAAACAATAGTACCTTTTCTTTGGGTAAATCAACCCATAGTTCTTAATATGAATCTCCCCTCTGTCTACAACAGAAGCACACTGAGCACACCTGCCACATTTGTAACACCCCCCATTTTTTAAAAACTTCTTGTTCCTTTCCAAAAGGCTCTTAAAACAAGTGTCTTTTTTTATAGACCACAACTGTTTTTTCACCAAGAACCCCAACACTTTCTTCATCCATAACAAAAATTTTCCAAAATGTCTTAATTATTTTCCTAATATCATAGAAATTAAGTGTAAAGGGTATAATCAAGGCCCTAGAATACCTATTGTGATCCATATGAGTGGCTCCAACAAACTCCGTACTACCACATAAGAGTTTGACTATGTGACCAGTATGCCTTTTGTGTTTAACTTCATTCTCAATTGTAATGACAAAACGTGGGGGGGGATATCCTCTTTTTACTAACATACCCTTTAATATCTCACATTCCTTTTGAAATTCCTCATCATCTGAGACCATCCTGGTAACCCTGACATAATGGCCTTTAACTAAAGCTTTTTTCTGATGTTCAGGGTGCCAGCTTTCAAAGTGTAATAGTGCGTTAGCATATGTAGGTTTCTTATATAACTGAGAACTGAACACCTTTTTGGTATAGTCTTTTTTGATAGTAACATCTAGAAAATTCAGATTATTTTTATCCTTAGTCATTGTAAATTTAAGGACGTCAGTAATCACATTGATGTAAGCCACAAACTCTTTCAACTTTTCCTCACTGTTCTTCCAAAAAATGACTATATCATCTAGATAGCGCCCATACAAAACCCAGCACTTTTTGTGTTTGAGTTCATAAGGAATTGATCCTCCCAATAGGACAATGCTATGTTTGCAAATATTGGGGCACAACAAGCACCCATAGCAACTCCCTGTCTTTGTTTGAAAATATGACTGTTGAAACTGAGATAGTTGTTATCCAAAATTAGTTGCATGCAAGTCCTCAGGGTCAGTATTGTCCCATGGTCCCAGTCAGTATTGAAACATAGATATTCATAAAACCATTCAAGGTCTTCATCGTGAGGTATCACAGAAAAGAGGTCCTTGATGTCTAAGGTAACCATAATAAGCCCATCCTCATACATGTCTGGTTTTATTTTTGTCAGGAAGTCCAAGAGTCTCTAATAACTCACCCACTACCATCCAAAACATTCTTAACCTTCCTAGCTATATATTTGGCTATGCCAAAGGTTTTGGAAGCCTTAGCCTCAACAATAGGTCGTAGTGGTGGGTTGTAGACAGATTTATGTATTTTTGGGATCCCGAAAATAGTAGGGATTCTAGGACACTTTTGTTCTAAGAGACTGTGTATCTCTAAACTAATTTGTCCATTTAACAATAGTTCATCCAAGGTGAGATCTATGTTCCTACTGGATATGTTCATTTAATTAACAGAGGTCTCAACATATGTGTCACTATATAACAAATCAAATATTTTGCTGTCATAATCAGAAGTGTTCATAATGACGAGACCCCTACCCTTATCAGGTTTCATTAAACTGATATGTTGGTTACTTATAATATCTTGAAGGAGAGACCACTCCTGGTGGTTCAAGTTGTTAACAACCATTTTTTCTAATGTGCAAGAAGGTCCCTAATTTCACTTTCACACAAAGCTTCAAATAATGAAGTCAAAGGATGAACCGGTGGAATAAATGTACTAGGCCTATGTGGTAGATGTGAAACAACTGTTTGGTTATTATTTTTGAAAAACAGGGCCAAGTTTAATTTCCTACTAAACAGTTTTAAATTCAAAATAGTGTAAACTAAATTAGCATTTCTAGCTGCAACAAAGTTCAGGCCTTTCGAAAATAAATTGGCCCAATCAAAGCCAACGTTAACATGGCTATAGTTGTACACTATGAAATCCCCATCCAAGTTTTTGACAATTGTGACAGCATTGACCAGTTCTATCATCTGTTCTGAGCTCCCCTCATCCCCCTCCACTGGTTCTGGTAGTTTTTCTGCCCATACCTGTAGTTGCCAGGCCTCATCTCCCTCTGATTCTGGATTCTGTCAGATCTCCTCACTGGTGGATGATCTAAAGGGACATCCCTGTTTAAATAGTCATCCATCTCAATGTTGTCTTCCTGTGCCTCATCATATTTGACAGGGGTTCTATCAAAATATTGGGCTTGTTGCCCTTCTGGGGGGTCGGGGTATGCACTACAGCATTCGTAATCCCATTTATCTCAACAGTTTACGCTGTTTTCTGGTTTTTAAATCAGTCAACCCTTTATCAACAGTCTTAAAGACGTTAAAAAAAATCATTCTTAATACTTTTAAATAGTAAGTCATTCTTAATACTGACTTCTACTTTATCAATGTGTCTTAAAAGCATATACATTTTTCTGTTATTATCACTAATAAGCATTTTCAACAATTCACATCCTTGCCTGTTGAAAAAAGAAATAAGGTCCGTGTGTTAACTGTGAGTGTTTGATAAGTCCCGTCGAGAATTTCCAAAGTCTGAGCCCTTTAGGCACTTGCTCTCGGTTCACACACTCCTGCAAGTAAGAATTCCCCAATTGGAGCTTTTTTGTATTTGAAAATAAAATCCTGAAATGACCTGAGTTGCGAAAATAATGTCCCGACCATTTTGTTAGGTCTATCAATACTGTCACATAACTGTACTTCATTTTTGAGCCATTGCTCTGTTGAAAGAAACACAGCACCCACACTGCCATTTCCAGGTCTGCCTTGTTATGTAGCTCTCGTGCTACCAGAATTTGAACTCAAACTATTACTTCTTCCTTGTGATTCGTTGCTATGACAATGCTCCCTCTGTGCTGGAGTGATAAGCGAGGGTTCCATAGTTTGCGAACACCCTACGCCAACCCCAGATTGAGAACAAAAACTGGTCAGCGATAACAGTTTGCAAAGGCACCAACTTCTGAAATTTGGTTTGCAGGTCTTTAACTGAAGCAGATAAAGAGGCTAAAGCTTGTGTCAAGGTCTCCATGTCCATCCCAGCCGTGGAGTTGGTAAGCTCACCTCCTTCCATGCAAAACCAATAAACAGTCAAAGGACAAAGACAAACTGTGAAGAACACAGAACAAAGTAGGCAGCCAGCAATACCACAGATCCGGATATAAAGGAAAACTGGCTCACTGACAGAACTCACACTGTGAAAGTAGCTGACTCCAAATCCGACTTCAGACCAGTGACAAGTGGAGTACCACAGGGTTCAGTCCTGGGTCCTCTCCTGTTTGGTATCTACTTTTCTGAAGTACAGGCTAACACAGACGGTCTTTGGCTGATGAAGTTCGCAGATGACTGCAAACTAGGAGCCATAATTGAAACTCCTAACGATGTAGACATCCTACAAAAGAGCCTCACAGAGACAGATGCCTGGTGTCAAAGCCATGGCATCAGGCTCAATGCCAAAAAATGCATTGTCATCCCCTTTGGTAAAAACTCTGTACCCATGAGCTACCACATAGGTGGTACTCTACTTAACACTGAAAGTGTGGTGAGACCTTGGGACACGGGGGAACAGTAGTCTTTCCTTTGATAATCACATCACCACAGTAGTCAGGAAATTCGTCTATGTAGCACACCACATCACAAAAGGTTTTTCAGCCAGGAAAAAACAGGTCATTGTTCCCCTCTACTCGTCACTCATTAGACCCATTATAGAGCACAACGCCCCTTTTGGTATGTACCTCACAAGACATCTACAACAACTGTAAAGGCACAGATATACCTCACAAAGAGGATTACCAGCCTCAAACAGATGCTCTATGTCGACCATCTCAAAAAAACTCCAGCTTTACTCCGTTGCATATCGCCTACTCAGAGGTGATCCCTGCCGAACATACAAAGCTATGTCAAACCCAGAGCTGTTGGACATGCTCCACTTAAAGAAATCCCAATCCCTCCAAGTTACATGCTCTAGGGACCTAAACCTTGTCACTACAGTAAACAGAACACGTTGGAAGGATAGATTCCTCTCCCAGACACTTCCCATATTCTGGAACAAACTACCTATCTATATCAAACAAAGCTCCTCATTAGCACTCTTCAAGAAAAATCTTGATGATTGGATGGGAAATAGGAAATTCATCCTGGGGATCACCTCTGTGGCTCTTCGTGACAGGAGCACAGGAAAATTAATTTCTTGGGTGGCAAAAGCCAGGGTACCTTTTTGGCTAGGCTTATATAGGCCCTAGGGCCAATAGCCTAGTGCCTACCTATGAACCTATGTAAATATTTATTCATGTTTTTCTTAAGTTTCTTTTTAAATTTCTACTGTAAACTGTAATTTTAATACTAAGTTCTTCATCTGTATTACTGTATTATTGAATTGTTAATGATTTGTTTACATTGTACAATGTCTTTATGGAGCTTTCCTCCTCGGGATTCCATTGAAAATGGTCTCTTCTCAGCCCAATAGACTATCCTGGTAAACAAACTGTAAATAAATAAAGTATATGTATGTACTTTGCAGTTTTAAATATTAATTTTATCTTCTATTCCCCTCACTTCCCATGAGCCATCTAGCCTTACTCCCTCAATTGTCCCATCCATTCATCCATTCATTTGCAATCCTCTGCATCACAGGTCTTCAAGAAGGGAGAGCTGATAGCCAGAGAGCCAGGCCAATAACTTCCGAGAAGCTAGGACACTTTCTGAGGCTCCTACAGCCCTCCACTATTGTCTATTGAGCATGGTGCGTTTCTCATTATGCCAAGCCAGAGTGTGGGAGTTGATAGTCACCTGGGAATCAAGCAGTTCTTGACTGCACCTTGCACACATGGAATGCACTTTCAGGTCTTTCTGCAGAGGGAGCTCCTGTGGTGAAATGCAGCCAACCCCTTTCCTCTAAGAAAGGATGACTTGGTATCAGCCATTTACTCCCACCCTGTCCCAGCCAGCTCAGCCAGATCATGGGCAACTAAATGAACCTAAATCATCTGTGATTCAGTCAAGGCTCCATCTCTCAGCATCACAGAGCCAGTCACATTGCATTATTTTTACTTTAGGTTCAAAGCTACCTTCTGCTTTTACTTCTTGAGATACCTTTTTGTTTGGCACATATATCAACCGTACAAAAGGCCTTGCCATTTGTAGAACTCTACCCATTTTTTTCAGACTAATATATCTCCTCTTACCAGATCATAATATCTGAACCCAGCAGTGCAGATGCATGTGCACCATTGACTTTGCTATTTTTTTAATCTGTTTATTTTTCACATCGCTTACCTACTCACTAAATCCAACACCGTCATTTATAATTCTCCTTCCTCTCTCCTAGCTGACACTTCACTTAATGAACTGTCACAGACCTTCTGCCTAGAGTCAGCAGACATATCTGAGGAGAGCATCATTAGGAGTAAGGTAGGGGATAAGTAAGATGGAGTTTTGACCTGCGACCTGCTGTTATCCCCAAATGGCATTTCTGCAGTATCCAGTAGTAAAGCAACAGCTAAAAAGTACACACAGGAAAGTCATATAAGCAAAAGAAAATGGTAACCCAGGGTCTCTACAGTTTAATACCTTAAACCTCTTTGAAAGAAGACCCATCAGATATATTCAAATGACCCTTTAGAAGTCAGTGGGCATTCAAAAGCTGAGCGGCTGCAACACTTGTATGTCCATAAGAGGTCATTTGCATGTATCCTACTAACCTACTTTCAAGGAGGTTTAAGATATTACACAGTGGACACTTTGGCTTACTGGGCCTTTTATATGTTATTGCCTATGTGGCATTTCTGTGTGGCCCTTTTACCTGATGTTTTGAATACCCAATTCTAGCTGAGTTTGTGTATGCATCCATGCACAAGCCAGCCCTTGGCAATACATTGCTAAATACATGTTGCAATGTCACCCTGCTGCTGTTGTAAACCCAAACAATCACCTAGGTCATATTTGCAACCCCCCACCCCACATTCTGCCCTTCAGTCATTGCATCAGCCCCCCCCCCCTCCCCCGGCCTTCCCACTACTTTTTTTAATGCTCAGGCTTATTATTTGAAAATAAGTCACTGGTATCACAATCAGGTTTTTATTCCTCTATGCCATGACCTCAGTTCTCGTGTGATGTCTAAATGAAGGGTAGTGTTTAACAAGTGCCACTGCACACATCAGTTTTCTAGTTGACTAGGCTTACCATGGACACATAGTCCACAAGTGATGACACCCTGCATTGCCATTCCATGCATTTGCAAACACTGTCAGTCCAGCTGCAGTATTTCCTCCATACCCTTAATCACCAGTAAAACTATAAAACTCACATTATGTGTTGATCCTTTTATTCATTCTCTAGTATTTGCTTTATTCAATTCATGGTCATGTGGGAGACAGAATTTATCTCAGCACTCAAAGGCCTTCAGGAAGACAAGCCATTTCTGGTAGGTCAAACATCTATTGCAGAATGTGTGCTCATGAGTGCATGTGCAGACAAACATATACACACACACACACACACACACACACACACACACACACACACACACACACACACACACACACACACACACACACATACACACACACACACACAAACACAAGCACACACACACACACACACACACGCACGCATATTAGTTCAGGCTCACCCATACATATGCATGACACATTCTACACAGTATTACTTAGCTGGAATGGGAATCTAAGTACAGACTCTTTTTATTTGTGTATAGCCAAGGAAAACACTTGCAAAAACGTGCAACACTGAATAACAGTGCAAAGATGTTACAGCCAGCTCAATAGTGGAAATAGTGATTAATTTTATGTTCCCCCAATTCTGTATTTTATCAGTTTAATCATTTCCCTTAAACTGTTTTTACGTTACATGCATTATTTTTTGACTTCCACAATCTCACTTCTGCAGACATCTAGCTTTGGTTCATAATGGGGATATTCCTTCTTGACTTCTTCTGCTATCAGTGAAAACCAGGAGGGAGAGATGAGAACTTGAGATCACAGCCATTATCTTGGGCAGGAGAAACAAGGAGATTTTTCAGTGCACATACCCACTCTCTGGCAAATTCAATGCAGTGCCTACTATGTCAAACCTCAACGTAGACACACATTTCTACAGACTTGTTACATATTCTCCCAGCTAACATCATGCTCCCAATCCTCTGTGCATATGAGGCTCTATTCTGGAGATTCCTTCAAAAGACAATGCTGTAACAGGGCAAAGAGGTGATGTAATGGTTAAAGTTTTTACCACATAGGTAAGGTTCAGGGTTTGATTCTAACCTTGGGATGCATGGCTAGGCTTTAAAAGGCTCCACTGGGGTCGGTAGCCTAGTAATCACTTATCATCCTAAATCTATTTTACCTTGCCAGGCATATATAACAACTATAGTGTCCTTAGACATTCCTAACAAAAAGAATATAGGGTGGTGAAAACAAACCCTGTACATACTGGCTCAAAACCTTGTCCTTATATTCAGTTTCTTACAGGCTGTTGAGAGGTGACCTTTGCCTGGCCTTCAAAGCATCCTCTGATCTGACTCTAATAGGTTCATAGGTGTTTACTAGGCTAATAACCACAAGGGCCTTTTAAAGCATACCTTTTAAAGCCTGAAAAGTGTAAGCAGGGGCTTGGGAAAGTAAACATTTAGAAGCAGGGGCCTGGGAGATGAACCATTTACAGGTTGCCTGTGTCCATTAGAGACATAGGTGCCAAGTCAGGGATGAAATTCCTATTCATACACACCAACACAGCAGCCAGCACTCCTCACACTATGCTAAATAAATAGTGCAGGTCCTTACTAAGTAAACATAACTTTATTCTGCCATAACAGCATAATGGTTCTAGCTTAATTAGCATTCAACAGTGCTTCAAGGAGTGCTGGATGCTTTGTTGGTGTATATTAACTGGTCTTTTTGCCATGCACCTAGCCTTACTTGCATGAATTGTTGGAGGTTTAATGAAATGCCTGTTCCCCATCCAGTTGTCCAAGTTGCACTTGAATTGGGTTAGGGAGAAACTCTGTTTCTCATACATGGGGAGCCTGTTCTAGAGACAGGGTAGTCTCTGGGATCCATACCTGTCTCTCCAGAAGGTCTTATTTATATCACAGGCAAGGTTTAAGTTATTAGAATGGTGCTGTTTGTTTTGTGGGTATGCAGGAGGTCCATCAGAGTGGGGTCTGACAATGCCCAGTATGCCAGGTATAGATCTTCCCTCAACAGCCTGTAGGAGACAGAACACAGTGATAGGGCATAGGATATTTTAGTTATGCCCCGTACTCTATTAGTGAAGAACCTCTGTGTACATTCCATTTGTTGGATATGCCTGGTTAGGTACACACCAAATGGGTCATTGTACCCAATGGTAGGTCTGATAAAAGCAGAATACAGTAGAACAATGACTTCCTTCGACCTAGATGCCATACTTTTGTTTATAAGTTGTGGAATATAGAATGATTTCCACAGTACTGTAGACAGGTGATGATCAAAGGCTAGATTACTGTCTATGTTTGTCCCTAAGTCACTGACTACTAGGTCAACTCTATGGAGTGTGTTGGCAATATGATAGTTACCAGGGATGGATGACTTCCTGAAGGATACTCTTATGCACTTCTTGGCATTTAGTTATAGTTCATGGCTTTGACACACATTGTTTGTCTTGTCAGCCCTTTCTGGAGAACATTTATGCCAGTGTGGGATTCAATGACAGCTCATAATTTGGAATCATCTGCAAATTTAGTCAGCCAGAGACCATTGGCATTGGCCTTGACCTCAGAGAAGTAAATGCCAAAAAGGAGCAGTGCAATGACCAATCTCTAAGGGACCCCACTTGTGACTGTCCTCTTTGTAAAGGTGGACTCCCCAATTCTAACTTCTTGAGTGCTGTCTGTGAGCCCCCTTTGTGCAGAAGGATGACTGTTGCGGTTCTCCATTCATGAGATACAAAGTCTGCTTGGAAACTACAGCTAAGAAGCAATTCCACCTTGACTGGGAGGGTGGAAACAGAAGCAAGCAAGTAGGTGTGTTTGAGGATATCTCTGCAGATGTCCTGATAGGGAATTATTTTGATAATGCAGTACTTTGTGTGCATGCAGTTACATGCAGTCAGACTTGGAGATAAGCATGCGGGTCTGGTAGCTAGGGGGCCAAGACTGATGGCACACTTGAAGCCAGGATTGGTGAGGTGGCTACTTCAGGGAGGGAGCTACCCTGTAGCAGTGAGACTGAAGGTGAGCCACAGCTGCTTGTGGGTACTGATGCTCCAATGGACAGAGTGACTGCAAGGACAGAGGTGGGTAGTAATAGTACTCAGGCTGACAGTGAGGCACCACTGTCAGAGAATACCAGACTTCCTGTAGAAGGGGAGCTGGGAAGGGTTACAAACAGAGAGTTGAGACAGGCTCAGCTCTCGGACCCTACATTACAAGGCCTGAGGGAGGTAGCTAGTGAGGTACCTGATTCTCAAGGAAAGGGGTAATCTGTATACTGAGACAAAGGGTTACTATATAAAGAGTGGACCTCTGAGGGAGGGCTAGAGGATGAGAGATTACAGCAGTTGGTAGTGCTCAGAGCCTACTGTCTGGCACTTCTAGCCATAGCCCATGACATTCCCTTTGAAGGTCATATGAGCATGAAGCATACAAAGAGACACATTATGCAGATCTTTTACTGGCTTGGGATTTCCAGGGATGTAACAGGGTACTGTAGGATCTGTGACTAGTGCCAAAGGGTAGGCAAGGCAGAAGACAAGGTCAAAGCTCCTTTGATGCCTTTGGCTGTGATTGAGAAGCCATTTTAGAGGGAAGCTGTGGATATTGTGGGGCCTCTGAGTACCCAAGTTCCACGAGGAAGAAGTACATCCTAGTGGCAGTAGATTATGCTACTAGATACCCTGAGGCTGTGGATCTGTGCAATATTGAGGCAGAAAAGGTGGCAAATGCTTTGTTAGATATTTTTAGCAGGGTAGGTTTCCCAAAATAAATACTGACTGACAGGGGTGCCAATTTCATGTCAGACCTGCTGGTTTGTCTGTGGGAGTGTTGTGGAGTGAAGCACCTAAAGACCACCCTCTACCATCCCCAGACTAATAGTCTGGTGGATACACTAAAGGCCATGCTACGGGCATTTGTAGACTAGTTTAAGAGGGAGGGGGACAAATATTTGCCCCATCTGTTGTTTGCTTACAGGGAAGTGCTGCAGGAATCCACAGGTTTTTCACCCTTTGAGTTGCTGTATGGGCACAGGTTGAGGGAACCTCTAGATTTGATTTATAACAAGTGGAAGGGTGAGTGTGAATCCCACATGAAGTTTGTTGTGGCATGTGTCCTAAACCTCAGGACAAGGCTCAGGGAACTCATGGGCTTGGCCCAGGAAAACCTGGCAGAAGCCCAACAGCAAAAAAAGGTCTGGTATCACAGGAATGCTTGAGCTACAGAGTATGCTGTAGGGCAGCAGGTTATGGTTCTCATTCCTGTCAGACATAACAAGCTGCAGGCAGCTTGGGAGGCATCCTGCAAAGTGGTAAGGAAGGTCAGTGATGTCAACTATATGGTAGAACTGCTAAGCAGAAGGCAGGGGCACAAAATATATCATGTTAACATGATGAAACTTTAGCATGATAGGTCAGCCCTGGTGCTAAGCATTTGCAGTAGGAATCTGAAGAAGTCTGAGGGGGATCTATGGCCACAGGAAGCCAACCAGCAAAATCCCAAATTACTATGGTGGAGCCTAGGGCTGCAGGCATATGATATGACAGCTCAGCACTGTACTGCAGTCAGCAATGCCAAGGCAGCTGGGATCTCAAAACAGGGAATGGGGTAATGTATTCCCAGATAGGTTCATCCCTCTCAAGCAACATTTGTCAAGGGTCACTTGAAAAACTAGCTTATGTGTTTATGGGGGGAAGAAGTATGACAAAAGGAGATACTGCCAGCCCAGCTAGCTGGAATTTTATAAATAATTATATGTCATTTGTGAATATCAACATGATTTATATAGAAGTGTGACAAAGAGAGACACTGCCAGTCCAGCTGTCTGGAATTTTGTAAATAATTATATGTCATTTGTAAATATCAACATGATTCATATAAGATGTTTGTGGTGCAAATGTATTAGAGCTGTATGTCATATAAGATGGTTTGTACAGACATGATCTGAAGAAGTATTTTACAAAATTCTGTTTGACATGTATCCACAGTGTACCCTCCTGGAATAGAACAGAAATGTACATGCACTCTTGTAACTGTTTAAATGTATATTTTAATAGTGGAAACTGGAATACAGGAGGTTAACTTCAGAAAAATAACTAAAATTAAATTACTTTATGGCCAGGCCATAAAAATATGTTATCTTTCAGTTTCAGTGTAGCAACAGTCACAATGTCTGTACTACAGAGGTTTTCTGTATTGTCTTTAAATGTGGAGGACTTCCACCATCTGACAAAAGATTTTAGGTCTATGTATTTTCACAGGTAGATGCAAAATGCTACCAGCTGCCATCAATGGTTGTTTTAGGGCATGGGAACTAGGAGTCAGATGACAAACAATGATGTCATTCTGCAAGTTATCCCAGCAGTAATATTTGGGATATTAATTTGAGAACTGTCTGAGTGAGAGGCAGCATTCTGTAGTCTGTCTTGGACCTGACAAGAAGACCCATTCACCACACATTTGCCTTACCCTGAGTAAGTCTTGGGGACAGTATAATTCTCTTAGATATAGTCAGGAATATATCAAAGCTAAGCTTAGATATTTTTCTTTATTTATTTGAGACTGTTCTGCTATGTTGTTTTAAATATTTCCTGGGATTTTGAACTCTGATAGCACTGCAAAATATATACTGAGTATTTTCTTGTTCTTTTATTATTGATTATTAAATATATTTAAACCTTTCATTGTGGCTGATCTGTCTAGAGACATTTAAGTTGTGAGAGTACTTGCATATTTATCTGGTGACACTGTGGGACACTTCTATTAGCCTTGCTCTTGGTCACACTATAATTTGCATTGATAATAACATTACAGACCTTTTGTTAAGTGCCTTAAATAGCTGATAAGGGGTTCTGGTGGCAATGGTAATTACCTTATAGTTTGGGCAGAAGGGGGCATAGCTAGTAAACCTGTGCCAGCCTTTCTCAGGTGTGTGTGTGTGTGTGTGTGTGTGTGTGTGTGTGTGTGTGTGTGTGTGTGTGTGTGTGTGTGTGTGTGTGTGTGTTTAAAACAAATCTCCAAGAGTGTGTGTATATCAGCTAAGTGGGCAAAGACACGAAGCACTGGCTGGACAGAGAGAGTGTTGGAGGACTTGGCTTGGAACACTGGCTAAGGACTCAACTCTATGGCTATGCCAGTGGGAGTCTTATTGGGGATCTGGAGAAAGAGAGATAAACCAGCCCTGGACTGACTGTGGTCTTTGTGTACTCTTAAGTGAAAATGCACTTGATGCAGAGAGCTGCATCTGGGAATACTGTGTGTGTACCTGTCATCCTCCCAATGTATGTCCCACACTGGTGCTAGTGGTGAGGATTGAGGCTCCTTGATTACTGATCCAGTGGTGGGACGTCACACAAATAATACTTTAGTAACTTTAAATATAAGTGTGTTGATGATCTTTAGCACATCTCTTTTATCTTTGCTTATCCTGGAGTTCCTGTACTTTTCATGTAACACTTGAAGTACTGGTTAGCACTTTAACCTAGAGGCCAAGACAATTAGCTATAAATGGATTACATGCTACAGACCTGCATTCAAATCCCCAGATCACCACTTACATACTGTGTGACCCTGAGCAGCTCTCCCAAACCAAAATCCCATGTCATTCAGGAAACAGGCATTTTGTTTAATAGTGTTAAGCTATTAACAATGATAAAATAAGATAACATTTCAAGAGTACTCTTATTTTTTGGGATGGGGTTAGTTCTGCCACTGAAATCTGGGCTCCCCCATGCCTAGTCATTATTTTTCTAGGTGTTTTTTCCTTCTTTACTTATTGATTATCCTCACACCTAGTATCCATTCATTCCCCCACCAATGGGGAGTCTTCAACATGATGGCAAGAGGGTCAGCCGGGCAGGAAGGTACTGCTTGAATGGATTGCAGTCATATTGCCTTTCTGAAGGTGGGTGGGAGAGGAATCATTCATTCGCTGTGTTGGGAGGAAACAAACAACCACTGCAGCAAGAATTTGTGGCATTGAACTGCACACATTAGGGGCTAGCAGAGCTGGCAGATGTCTTGTGCTGTATGCTAAAAGACATCCTTGCATGCACAGCACGTCTCTGCGTATTAGACCAAGGCACCTAGGACAAGGGGTATGGGCTGAACATTTAACAGTGCTTTGTGGCACACCAACAGCACTGTGACATGCCAACTCTTGAATTATTTTGCATGGTATTTGTAAAAGCTCAACTTAATAAAAACAAATGTTACACTGTTTCTTGTTTCATTATTTTCCACTGACTTGATATGATGTGATGAAATGTTACTAAATCATTTTAATCTGTATCATAGCATGACATACTCATACATGTCCTTGCTAGCAGATCATTATAAATGGGGGGATAGTCTGCAAAGAGAAAAACAGTTTTCTTTTGGTTTCATTTTATATACTTTTCTATTTCTGGCAGTATGAGACACAAGCTTATCAGTCTTATCTGTACTGTAACATAACTTAAATAGTGAGACACATGCTGCAATGCTTATTAGGGGTGATTATTATAAATGGTAAAATTGTATGTAAACAGAAACCCACATGGTTTCCTTTCTATCTTCACTTTTAATGAGTAAAGCCATCCCCTTATCAGGCTACCCATCTGGCCTAGGAGATAGCTTTTGTTCTGATGGCTGTTTCCCATCCCTCACTCTACCTGCAGGTTATTTTAATATTCTAGTAAAAAAGTTACTGTTATAGGAAACAGAAACTAAGAACAGAGAGACAAGTAGGCTCTGAAGTGTTATAAATATGCTAACCACACAAGACCTATGTAGCTGAATGAGGCTGTGTTGTGGCCTAAAACTGACATTAAAGGTCTACCTCCTGAGAACAGTGTGGCCACTGTTTTAATAAACATGGATACCAGCTCTCCTCATAACCTTATGTTTAGGGCAGAGGCTTGGACTGTACTATCCCTGTTGTTCTAAGGCACTTTTGAAGGCCTCTTACAATTACTGCTATGTGATTATGATTTATTTTATGAACAGTCTGCTTGTACCCAGTAACAGTATGCTGTATTTACTGTATGGCAGCCCATATATTTTGTAACTTACTTCTTTGATTTTATATTAGCAAAACAGTTTATTACTTAACATGTGCACTCCACAGTCCATGTTTTCCAATTCAGAATAATAACAAACAGTTCAACCATTTCAAAGTGTTTAAAAGCTGGTACTTTACAACTATATCTTTAGAAGATTCATTGCTGAATTGTTCAACATGTATGCTTCCATTTTTGAAGGACTGGAAATGAAGGCACCATCTGTGTTAGGTTGCTTTATAAAACACAGGTATTATATTATTAAAAACAACAAAATGCTACTTGCATGCATGTGCTTTGCATTTTTTTTTTTGTGGTTCTATTTCCCATTCCTCCAGAACCATCTAGCCTTACATCGTAATAGTTCCATTTCTTCCCTGTCACAATAATGGAGGACACCAGGAAGGGAGGAGTGAGAGCTGAGCAGCACATCTGATATCTTGTGAGAGGCTAGAAGGACATTTTTAATGTTCTTACAGTCCTGCACATATTGTTCATCAAGAGGCATGCATTTGCACTGCCGTCATACTCAGCTTGAGGGTGTGCACTCCCTAGCTGGGCTCAAACTCCTGACTTCCTGTGTATATGGAACACATTTCCCACTTTTCTCTCTGTGGCTGGCTCAATAGTGGGTTGAAACCATTACCTTTCCCATGAGATGGCTTTCACTGAACCATACACTATTTTCAACCTGTCCTGACTGTCTTTTCCAGTACCTCTCCCCTGAAATAGGGTCACATCGACTCAGTCACAGCTCCATCCCTCTGTACCGCAGAAATGGCTATTTTGTAGTTTTTAACTTTTTTTAGAGCTGTTTCTTTCATTTCCTTTGTGGTTGACATATCCCAACACACATATATTTATATGTGGATAAATAGATAGATAGATAGATAGATAGATAGATAGATAGATAGATAGATAGAGAGATAGATAGATAGATAGATAGATAGATAGATAGATAGATAGATAGACATATATATATATATATATATATATATATATATATATATATATATATATATATATATATATATATATTAGATATACTAGGTATAGCTACATAGAGATCTATAGTTATATATACATACACAATTCTAGCCCTTATACAAAGAAATACATCCTGGGACTTACAAAATCTCAGTATCTAGCAGCAGGGCTTCATTGCATATTATTAAATCTGCTGTATTGTATCTAGCTCTGTTATGCATCCCTCCTGCATGCATTAAACTCAACCCCCCCATTCATCTTCCTCCACTTCTTCATTTCCCTTCAACTCTGAAACCTAGAGGTCTACAAAGTCACCATTAACCTCCATTTCTTTGTGCCACAAGCTCACTTGCTCATAGGTTCATAGGTATGTGCTAGGCTATCGGCCCTGGGGCCTATACAAGCCCAGCCAAAAAGGTACCCTGACTTTTGCCACCCAAGAAAATTATTTTCCTGTGCCACTGTCAAGCAGAGCCACAGAGGTGATCCCCGGGGTGAATTTCCTATTTCCCATCCAATCATCAAGATTTTTCTTGAAGAGTGCTAATGAGGAGCTTTGTTTGATATAGATAGGTAGTTTATTCCAGAGTGTGGGAAGTCTCTGGGAGAGGAATCTATCCCTCCAGCATGTTCTGTTTATTGTGGTGACAAGGTTTAGGTCCCTAGAGCGTGTAGCTCAGAGGGATTGGGATTTCTTTAAGTGAAGCATGTCCAACAGCTCTGGGTTTGACATGGCTTTGTATATTAGGCAGAGATCACCTCTGAGTAGGCGATATGCGACAGAGTAAAGCTGGAGTTTTTTGAGATGGTCTGCGTAGGGCATCTGTTTGAGGCCGGTAATCCTCTTTGTGAGGTATTTCTGCGGCCTTTCCAGTTGTTGTAGATTTCTTGTGAGGTAGATACCAAAAGGGGCGTTGTACTCTGTAATGGGTTTAATGAGTGATGAGTAGAGGGGAACAATGACCTCTTTTTTTCTGGATGAGAAACCTTTTGTGATGAGGTGTGCCACATAGAAGGATTTCCTGACTACTGTGGCGATGTGATTATCAAAGGAGAGACTACTGTCCGCCCGTGTCCCAAGGTTTCTTATCACACTTTCTGTATTAAGTATACTACCACCTATGTTGTAGTTCATGGGTACAGAGTTTTTACCAAAGGGGATGACAATGCACTTTTTGGCATTGAGCTTGAGGCCATGGCCTTGACACCAGGCATCCATCTCAGTGAGGCCCTTTTGTAGGATGTCCACATTGTTAGGAGTTTTGATTAAGGCTCCTAGTTTGCAGTCATCTGTGAACTTCGTTAGCCAAAGACCTTCTGTGTCAGCCTGTAGATACCAAACAGGAGAGGACCCAGGACTGAACCCTGTGGTACTCCACTTGTAACTCGTCTGAAGTCGGATTTGGGGTCTGCTACTTTCACAGTGTGGGTTCTGTCAGTGAGCCAGTTGGCAACCCATCTTGTGACATAGGGATGTATACCTAGTTTAGTGAGTTTATCTATAATTCCAGAGTGGGGGATGGTGTCAAAAGCCTTAGCAAGATATAGATAGGCTGTGTGAACCACCTTACCCTTGTCTACGACTTTGGTGACTGCTTCAAAGTCTATCAGGTTTAGGAGACATGATCTGCCTTTTACAAACCCAAACTGGGTGGGTCCAGAGTTTGGAGATTACCAATGCCTTTGTTTATAAGTTCCATGATGATACGTTCCATGGCCTTGCAGACCAAGCTCGTCAGGCTAATGGGCGGTAGTTCCTGGGATCCATGGTGGCTCCCCCCTTGTGGAGTGGGATACCCATTGCTGTGCACCATTCAGCAGGCAAAAAGCCTGGTGTGAGGCTATGATTGAACATGGTACTTAAGTGGTGATGTTTAAGTGGCGGGGGGTTGCATATTTTTGCTCTCTTTTTGCTTGATTAAAGTTAACATGGACATCCAGTCCACAGTTGACTGTATCCTACATTAACATTTCCAATATTTGGCAAAAAACACAAACTGAAAGATGCAACTGTTCTGTTGAGAGACCAAATTTCACAAGTCACAAACTGAAATTCACACAAAAAGAAGAAGAAGAAACTGGTCTCACCACGATAAGCTTTGAAATAAAACTCCTTAGTCCTTGATGCAAAAGTAGATTTAAAACTTTGTATCTTTATTCCATGTAACAAAAAAGTTGATAAGCGCTTTCGCATAGATACAACTATGCTTCATCAGATAACTTTTAAAACCAAAACTCTCTATTTTAAAGTAAAATAGGCGGGAACTTAGCTCATTAGGTTTTCAATTTATCAATTAAACAATCGAATATGCAAATACTGTTCTCAAGACCCTGCCAACCTTATTCATTCACAAGTGCAGGAAAAACAAAGTAAGCATTTAACATTCATTGTTACTTTCTTTCTAACAACTAGGAGAATATGTACATGTAACAAGTGTAGCTATCACCCACTTATGCACATCTCTTTTTAGAGCCATTCATATAAAGAGCTACTTTAAAACGAACCTTGTTGTTTTACCGGAAACTCTTGTAAACACTTTAAAGCATTTTTAGGCAACCCATATATCTTGAGTTTTAATGCATAGTCTTTAAAACATGGATTTTATATGATCTGCATACTTATATGTGCTAACTAATAAAATGAATAAACAAACAATCAAATAACACATAAACATACAAATTTATAAAAACTATATATATATATATATATATATATATGTGCATCTATAAAGAATGTAAAAAATATATATAGCTTATTTACATATAAATTACATATAACATAATGAATGAAATCATTATAAAATATATGCGTTCATTTGATATAAAAGACCTTAAAATGTTAAAACTGCATTGAGGTGAAACATTGTCACCTTACTAAAAATTATTTGCTGCATCAAGATCTAACTATGTCATGCACTTGGTTATTATACCCAATGTTTTAAGGTAAAGAAGCTGATATTCCATCTGAAAAGGTTTAGATTAACAAATGCACATTCTTTAGCAATGTTAAATCACCATCTGTTATTTAATATAGGTTTGATGGAAACAACTTTATTTATGCCTGGAGGGATGTGGGCCCCCAGTCTCAAAATCCACTTTAATTCTGCCATGGCTAACATATTACTTGTGTCACCTCTTCTCTTATTCATAGGCACAATTTCTAAAATCCTAAAACAGAAAGTGTGTTCTTTGTTATCCTTTATATGTAGAGCTAAGGCATTATTATCACTACCTTTCTTGATTTCGTATAAATGGTTATAAATTCTATCAGTTAGCCTACGTTTCGTAAGGCCAACATAGAAAGCTGTGCATTTGTTACAAGTTGCTAAATATATCAGATTTTTTGTCAAGCAGGTAGCATGGAACCTGGGAGTAAACTTGAAGTCCAAAAACGGATGAGTGTATGCTTGTGATGTTGAAATATAGGAACATCTATTACAACTCATGCACGGAAAAGTACCTAGTTTATTGTAAATAGTGATTGATGTACTATTGTTGTGAATAAAAGTATCACATAAAATTTGTTTCAAATTAGGACAATTCTCATACATAAATCTAGGCTTATCACCTACTATACTTTTTACTAACTCATCTGTGATTAATATGTTCCAGTTCTTACAAATAATTTTTTCTATCTGTTTCACATCACTGGTGTATTTAATGACATATTTCAAAACCTTAGAACTATGCTGTGGATACCTTATCCTTGTAAGTGTACCACTATCCTCATTCCTAATCCCCTTCTTTGGTGTTGCACTTATTATCACTTGATCCTTTATTATATCTCGTCTAATGCTTTTAACAAGTGCATGATCATAGCCTCTATCAATAAATAGACTCTCCAACTTGTCGGCTTCTTTGATTAATGAAGTATTGGACTTACAAAGTTTTGAGATCCTTATAAATTGGCTTTTTACTATGCCTGAAAATGTATGCCTCGGGTGCATACTGTCGAAGCTAAGCAAAGTATTAGTCCAACATGGTTTCCTATAAATGGAAGATGTAAAGCTACCTTCCTCAGTCAGAGTAAGAGTCACATCTAGAAAATTTACCTTAGTAAATGAAGAGTCCATAGTAAATCTAAGGTAAGTTGTAGTGGTTTCCAAATATCCTAAGAACTGCTCAAATTCTTCCTTTGTGCCTTCCCATACAACTAATATATCGTCAACAAAGTGTTTATAGTATCTTATTTTGCTAAAAGTGGGATGGTCAAATAGATACCTCTTTTCCAAGCTAAAAACCACCAAGTTGGCATACGTATTAGCACAGGGGGTGCCCATGGCTACCCCCCATGTTTGTAAATAATTAGTATTGCCAAACAAGAAAACATTATTGCTAAGAACTAACTGGAGAAGTTGACAAATTAGGATAATCTTATCACCTGTAAAAGACGGTTCACTAACCAATAACTCCCTAATAGCTTCTAAACCCGCTTCATTAGGGATGGAGGTAAATAAATTTTTTACATCCAGTGTCACCAAAAGGTACTTATCAGGTGCTCTCTCTAACTTCAATTGTAGAACACTGTCTAATAAGTCATACGAATCCTTCAAAATGGATGGAATAGATTCCACAACTGGCCTAAGACTGTGTTCAATGTACTTGGAAATGTTTGAAGTGACCCACCCCTCCCCTGAAACTATGGGTCTCATAGGAATGGGTGTAACTTGCTTGTGAATCTTGGGTAGTCCTTTGACTACCAGTATTAATGGATGTTCAATGAAAAAATAATTATGTAGATCAATATTAATCTGTCTACAATAAAGTAGATCATTAAGAGTTTCTTGTACATTCATAATGACTTTGTTAACATCATTTAAGCTAACAATCTTATAAGTACTGAAGTCAGAAAGTAAATCTAACATGAGTGCTGCATAATCCTGTGTGTTGAAAATAGCAATACCTCCTCCCTTATCAGCAGGTCTGATGACTATGTCAGTCATTGTCTTCATTTTAGTTAATGATTTAAATTCTGCTGAGGAAAGATTCACATAGGCTGCCCTCTTACTGTTTTTGGAAAACAAGGTATAAAAATCTATTTCACATGTTTTTTGAAAACTTTCTACACTTACAGATGGTATCGGAACAAAGTTACTTTTACGTTTAAAAGACTTATTACAATCCATGTTTGTTTCATTGGTGTCATTAAAAAACACTTTAAGTGAAACTGATCTACAAAACAAGCGTAGATCAAACAAAGTATCTGTTAATCTACTACATAGTGCAGGAATAAAATTTAAGCCTTTACTTAAGAGCGTAATGTCTGAGTCATCCAGTACAACGCTAGACAAATTATAAGGCATGATAGTCAATTTCTTGCTTTTCTCAAGTCTTCGTACCTTTCTCCTGTGAATTTTCGCTTCCTGGGTCCTCTGCTGCTTGATCGCCCCCTGTTGCGAGTAACCTGTTTTATGGGGTAAGGTAAAAAACGATTATCTTGCTTAGCCTTAGGTATCGCTCCTAAAGCTGTTCCTGTTGGAATATCCAAAAGAGCTTGTTGGTTAGGCGGTGGAGTCACAGAAACCACTGAGACTCGTTCCCTGTTATTACTAGCCACGGGAGACATGGGTCCTGTGTTCGGACCTGTGAGACGCATTGAAAACCCAGAATTGCTGTCTACGAGTTGGAAATTAACTCTTGAGGAAGAGGCTAGATCAACTGGTACGTCGTCAACACGCTGTCGCACTTGCATTGCATTGTATCTCGGCCAAACAAATATCTGACCGAGAGAAAAGTCTTTGTAATCCCTTTGAAGTTTTTTTAACTTTATTTGTTTCAACTTCTCACTAAAAGTGTTGATCCGTGTACAAATGTCTTGTATTTTTAACTTGCACTGCTCCGATTTAAAACAGGAAGCTAGATTTTTATAGGCTGAGTCAATCTTTGTATGCAATTCTGCTTCTAGAGGTGAAAAATATTCAATAAGAAGTCTCATATAACTGAATCCTAACTCAATGTTAAGGTCTTGCTATTTTTTTAACAGAGTAGGATGGCTTTCTCCGTAGGTGGGCATGCAGAGAACCCGCATGCCCCTGGGTACCACACGGAAATGTAATGAAGCTTCCAAATGCTGCCTTTGCCAGGCATAGCGCTGCAACCTGTATAGAAACAGATTGAAAAAATTATTTGTAAGAACTGGAACATATTAATCACAGATGAGTTAGTAAAAAGTATAGTAGGTGATAAGCCTAGATTTATGTATGAGAATTGTCCTAATTTGAAACAAATTTTATGTGATACTTTCATTCACAACAATAGTACATCAATCACTATTTACAATAAACTAGGTACTTTTCCGTGCATGAGTGGTAATAGATGTTCCTATATTTCAACATCACAAGCATACACTCATCCGTTTTTGGACTTCAAGTTTACTCCCAGGTTCCATGCTACCTGCTTGACAAAAAATCTGATATACTTAACAACTTGTAACAAATGCACAGCTTTCTATGTTGGCCTTACGAAACGTAGGCTAACTGATAGAATTTATAACCATTTATACGAAATCAAGAAAGGTAGTGATAATAATGCCTTAGCTCTACATATAAAGGATAACAAAGAACACACTTTCTGTTTTAGGATTTTAGAAATTGTGCCTATGAATAAGAGAAGAGGTGACACAAGTAATATGTTAGCCATGGCAGAATTAAAGTGGATTTTGAGACTGGGGGCCCACATCCCTCCAGGCATAAATAAAGTTGTTTCCATCAAACCTATATTAAATAACAGATGGTGATTTAACATTGCTAAAGAATGTGCATTTGTTAATCTAAACCTTTTCAGATGGAATATCAGCTTCTTTACCTTAAAACATTGGGTATAATAACCAAGTGCATGACATAGTTAGATCTTGATGCAGCAAATAATTTTTAGTAAGGTGACAATGTTTCACCTCAATGCAGTTTTAACATTTTAAGGTCTTTTATATCAAATGAATGCATATATTTTATAATGATTTCATTCATTATGTTATATGTAATTTATATGTAAATAAGCTATATATATTTTTTACATTCTTTATAGATGCACATATATATATATATATATATATATATATATATATATAGTTTTTATAAATTTGTATGTTTATGTGTTATTTGATTGTTTGTTTATTCATTTTATTAGTTAGCACATATAAGTATGCAGATCATATAAAATCCATGTTTTAAAGACTATGCATTAAAACTCAAGATATATGGGTTGCCTAAAAATGCTTTAAAGTGTTTACAAGAGTTTCCGGTAAAACAACAAGGTTCGTTTTAAAGTAGCTCTTTATATGAATGGCTCTAAGAAGAGATGTGCATAAGTGGGTGATAGCTACACTTGTTACATGTACATATTCTCCTAGTTGTTAGAAAGAAAGTAACAATGAATGTTAAATGCTTACTTTGTTTTTCCTGCACTTGTGAATGAATAAGGTTGGCAGGGTCTTGAGAACAGTATTTGCATATTCGATTGTTTAATTGATAAATTGAAAACCTAATGAGCTAAGTTCCCGCCTATTTTACTTTAAAATAGAGAGTTTTGGTTTTAAAAGTTATCTGATGAAGCATAGTTGTATCTATGCGAAAGCGCTTATCAACTTTTTTGTTACATGGAATAAAGATACAAAGTTTTAAATCTACTTTTGCATCAAGGACTAAGGAGTTTTATTTCAAAGCTTATCGTGGTGAGACCAGTTTCTTCTTTTTGTGTGAATTTCCAATATTTGCAAAAATTAGCAAATCAGCTGTGATATCCAGTTCCTATTCTCCACCAGAAATAGCATTGTGCACTCTACACAGAGTCACACAATTGCACGTGGGACACATACTTGTAGGAAATTTGAAAAAATATTGCTTCATCTCTGGTATGGCTTTTGAACATAGGTGGAAAAGGGAACACCCAAGAAAGACCACATGAACACATGGAAGACATGCAGATTTTGTACAGAAGGCACCCAAGACCTAAACTGAACTGAAAAATGAAGCATGGTTGACAGTAAGACTAATGTCTATGCCACTGTAATTAAATGTTTGTTTGTTTGTGTCTTTTGGCTTTTCCCGGTTAGGGGTCGCCACAGCGGAACTCCGGTCCGCTAATGATTGGTAGTGGATTTTAATGTACCGGGTTACCAGCCCTGACGCACAACCTTCAACGAAGGCATGCCCCATTCACGTATGCCTCCACACAGAGGACACTCTAGCTGAGAATCGAACGGGACAACGTCTTGCTATGAGGCAACAACGCTACCGCAGCACCACTGTAATTAAATGAAAAAAAAAAAAACACATCAGGAACAAAGCTAAGCAACCACTGAGCTTCTCAGTAATTGTGGTGACCTGACACTTGACAGCTGGGTCCCACAAATAACATGGGATGGTATGGGCAGTGGTAGCAGATATTAGGCTGGATGCTCAGAGACACTGATGTAATAATGCCCAGCTCCTGCAAATCACTGCAGGTCCATCTTCCAACATTGGATTATTACAGATTAATAAAGGAATATTTCAGTATAGTACAGGATGTCATGTAGACACAACCTCAGAATGTATGCCAGTGTCTTGTATGCTATCCTACAAAGCTTTATATCATCACCTCTACCATTTCCTCAGCTTAGCAACCATATCCAGTCTAGTTGCTATGATGTACAAGACCTGTAGGGGTATTTATAACTGTGAGCAGTACAGAAATATCAAACTACTACAAATCTGCATGACTGTAGTGGAGTGGGTGATTAATAAATGAATATACAAAGTAGTAGAAAGAAAGAAAGATGGGAAATGAGCAGTCTGGATTCAAATCAGGATGCAGGACAACTAACCCCATTTTTTCCAGTGAGACCGATAGTGGAGAAACAGGTGAAGATGAAGAAACAGTCCAACTGTACATTCTTAGACCTGAAGAAAGCACATTACAAGATCCTAAAAGCTGATTTAGGCAGAATCTAAATAGGAACTCCAGTAAATGATAATGGAATGGAAGGGAAGCCCCACTGGATGAAAGTGATTACAAACAAGACAGTGAACATGGTAGCAAATGGAGGAAATCAGAAGAATGTTAAACTTGAGACAGAAGGAACTACTGGAACACGTTAGCACCTTCAAGTATTTGCAATGTATAGTAAGGTAAGTCTGAATGAGAAGATCAACGCTTGAATCAAAAGTGCAGCAGCCATGGCACACGGTGACAGGGATAGTGGGTGACAGATGAATGCCAAAGATGCTGAAAAGTAAGGTGTACTCGTGATTCTACATGGCACAGTAACCTGGACAGTGAAGACAGAACAGCTGTGGAAAATGGAGATAAGGCACCTGAAGTGGGTAGTAAGAACCACACTGTGAGACAGACAAAGAAATGATGATATCAGAGTAGAAGCCACAATTGTCTCAGTTGTATTGAAGGCAAAGGAGAACAGGGTACAATGGACTGGTCAGATGTGTTGGAAAGTAGAAGATGATTTGGTGAAGCAGATTAGAATGAAACTGGAAGAAGGCAAGAGGACATGAAGATGTCCAGTCAGAAGGTAGATGTTTTGCTTGATAAAAAACTATAACAACTGGACATGACTGTCAAAGAAGGTAGTAAAGTAGCTATGAATCAATAGAGGTGATCAAAGCTGATGCACTATCGTGACCTTGACCCTATGTTTTAAAATAAAAAAGGGGTTGATGATGATGATAAGGTCATCTTCCCAAATTACTTCCTTTTTTTACTTCAAGCTTTCTACTCTCACTTCTGCTGTTCATTTACCCTCCTCAGTTACTCCATCACCCACTCATTCATAATCTCCCCCAGGGTTATGCCACTTTAATAAAGACAGTGAGTTGGGATCCTAGGCTACCCCAAGAATGATCTTTTATAGGATCTCACCATGTTCAGCAACCCATTGCTTATAGGTTATTTCTTTTCACCTGACTATGTGAAGGTTCTAGCACTTGATGTATGGCTACACCAACAATGCTGCCTCAGGATATGCACCTGCTTTTGTATACATGCTGAATGTGGATACTGTGTGATGTACAACCTATTGGGTGTGGATGTACTAGTCCAACTGCTGCTTGCTGGTCCACTTACCTCCACAAAGAGCTAGTCATGTGATGTTGGGCTGCCTCCCTCTCCCAGTGATGGAGCAGTTAGTGTCAACCTTTCACTTTCTCCATTCCTTGTCAGGTCCTCCTGTGACTGAGCTTCCATTTAATCCTGGGTTGTCCAGATCACAATCAAGGCTTTTTCTCTTTTGTTCTACAAAGCTATCACCGTTTTGATATGCACAGAGGAAAAATACTTTTATATGAAACAAAACTATTCCTTGTTCAGCAAGGATAATAATGGATGACTAGCATTTTTCATCATCTGTTTCTTCCTTTGGGGTCACTTGGCATTTAATAATGTAATTTTATGAAATAGATAGGTGTATTAGAAACTCTGAGCCTTAGACTATGTTTTTTTGAGTCATTTCTTCACAGGATTGCTATTTCCCACGTCAGACATATTCCTGACCATCAGCAATTCAGGGTTCCTTTCTGGGACTCATGGTCTGGTACGTACATGTCAGGTATTTTGAGTCATACTGAGCTTTTACATGTTTCTGAAGTACATTTTCTTATTTATATACATCTTTCATCTGGATTTCTAAGCTGCATTCACATTCTGGAGACAGAATCAGTGTTGTCTTTTAACTGGCCACCCAGCAGCTTACAAGTAAGACGAATAGCAGATAATTAGTCTAACTAATCCAATACTCGTCTCTTTTCTAGCTCAACAGGTGTATAAAAAGCTGAAACCATCCAAGATTTCTTTTTGTTTGCAATAGCTGCAAAATCAGTCTGTTGCCATTGCATTTCCTTATGTCTCTGTCATACTAGATGTACTAAATGACAGAAATTGCACACTGCTAAGTAGTTTTTATAGTACCAACTAATCATCTTAAAAGATATTCAAAGAAATTATGTTATTTGTGCAGACTATCTGCATCTGACCCCTAATAATTGCATAGTATTTTATATTTCACAGACAGAATTAATACATGGGAGTTTTATAGAAAATATGACTAATATACATAGATTAAAAGACATTTGTGAGCTTGGATATTGACATGCAAACATACTAAAAATGAAGATTGTGTGTGGCACTTTTTGTGAAAGAATACAAGCATGCTTGTAAAATTTATACAAATATTAAATACAGCTGTTACAAATGGAACCAGCAGCCACAGACATCCCAAACTCCAAAAAACATGTAGTTGAGTGTTATTAACAGTCTCCCAGTTAATTCTGCTAAGCAGTAAGCAAACAACCACGTGTTAAATCTGATAGATCACCACAAGAAAATATGTAGTATGGTAAACTAAAGGGGCAACAGTGATAGAATGGGCAAACAGAAAATAACAGAAAGAAAACAAATGGCAGCTACAGAGTGTGAGATGGTAAACATGAAGCATAATGCATGTAGAATATGGTAGATGCAGGAAGTGAAAAAGTGTGCCTAACAAAATGGAGGCAACACATGAAATGAACATTGTAACTTAATGTATTTATATATATAGGCAATAAATGAGCTACAATCAAATCTTATCCCAAAATTTCATCAAGGTAAGGGTATGCATTATATGTAGATAAGAGGAGAATTGAAAGGGCTGAGAAACGTGATGCTGTTTTCTAAGGCGAAGGGCTATGAATAGTCTGTGCATACAGTGCTAGTCTTAAAGACAACAAAAAAACAGAAGAAGCTTTAATATGTAGTAATTTCAAAGTTGCTGTTAATTATGGATTAAATGTTTATCTACATCTCTTGCCAAGAGAGAAATTTTCATACTCTAATGAGGCAGGGATTGTCCTCAAAAATTACAAATATGAACTGATGGAAGAAGGAGAGAAGTCTAAACAAGTTTACACAATTGATATATATATATATATATATATATATATATATATATATATATATATATATAGATAGATAGATATATATATATATAGCAATTATTATCATGGAGAAACTTCATGAAACTCAATGTATCAATAGGGCATCATAGTATAGAATGGTATAGTACCATATCTGGGATGGGGTGAATAGCTGACTACCACAGGCACAAGCTGTTACAGAGATACTTGGCATGACAGAAAAGTGTCCATGGCCGACATAGTAATAGTTGTATCTTACATTAATTAGATTATTTGCTTTTGCAGTGTGTGTGTGGGGGGGATGTGTCCACTCACATGCTAGTAACTTAATTTTATTTATTTTTTTGTCATGAAGGACATGGTGCACAGAATCCTTGCCCACAAGGAGACAGCAATTCTTAAATATCTGGTGCACTACTCCCAGCAGCACTACATCTAAACAACCTTTAAGAAGGTTCGTGGTCTGCACTCTTGAGGGAGGAGAGACTGGACTCTGCCCTTCTGAGCTGGGAATTTCTGGTTAAAGGCTTATAGTGCCTGCATATTTGAACTGCTTCTTACTGAAATTGGTGGGCCTTGTTTGCTGTAGCATAGACTAGATCCAGGCCTGCTGACTCTAGCTTTGTTCGTATAACTTGAGCACTAATCCAGGCCTTCTTTTTTAGAGAAGGTTCCCCTGCACCCCAGTGGCAGGAGTGTGCAGTTAGAATTTATCTGATTGAAGACTACAGGAACAGGGCTCAGTTTTGAGATTTTTTTACTGGTTAATTTGAGTAATTTGTTTAAAAGCCTTTTCTGATTGCTTGTAGTAATCTAAAGCTGTTTTAAGTGTGTATTTACTGTTTGTAGTCATTTAAAGCTGTTTTAAGTGTATTTTTACTGTTTTTGCCTTATCTTTTTAAAAAAATATGTCCTTGTTTCCCACCTTTCTAGTGCTGAATTCAGGACTGTTACAATTTTCTGAGTTGCCCATACCTTACTTGGATAGAGGGAGGTTTTTCTGTTCACCTGTGAGAGAGGGAACTTTGAGCAGCCATCTGTCCCTGGAGGAGTGGTTCCAGTCAAGAAGTTAGTAGTTCGTGGGCCATTTTGGGCTAATTTCTATCTATTTCATTTCCCTGCTGTAAAAGCTAGGGCTAAAGTCATCCCGGCTCCACCAAGTCTCCTCTTCAGTTTTTCCCTTGAAATAGTCTAACTCTCAGCCTAAGCACTTAAAAAGCATCCTACAGTCCAGCACTTGCTCAGACCTAATAGCAAGCACTAATATACCTCGACAATTGAGGGTCCACAACAAAACCAGAAAAGTGTAATGTCCTGGAAATCACAGACGCACAGGTGAAAACAGCCCTTTCAAAAGCCAAAAGCACAGCATCAATGGGGCCAGATGGTGTCCCAGGCTTCATCTTGCACGAACTACAGAACGAACTAACCCCCCACCTAAACACACTGCTCAACCTCAGCCTTTCCACAGGCTAAGTGCCCATAGAACGGCGCACAGCAACGGTTATTCAGCTCCACAAAGGAGGGGCCACAACTGACCCTGGTAACTATCGCCCCATAGGCCTGACTAGCCTGGTCTGACAGGCTATGGAGCGCATCATCATGGAACTCATTAACAAAGATATTGGGAACTTCCAAACACTTGACCTGACTCAGTTCTGCTTTGTTAAGGGCAGATCATGCCTAATAAACCTGGTCGACTTCTTCGAGACAGTCACCAAGGCCATAGATGAAGGGAAGGTAGTTCACACAGCCTACCTTGACCCCGCCAAGGCTTTTGACACCATTCCCCACTTGGGAATTTTAGAAAAACTCTCCAGCCTGAACATAAACCCCTACATCACGAGATGGGTTGCCAACTGGCTTACAGACAGAAGTCATACGGTAAGAATAACGGGCTCCAGGTCCGACTCTAAACCAGTCACAAGTGGTGTCCCACAAGGCACGGTCCTGGGACCCCTACTGTTCAGCATATACTTCTCAGAAGTACAGGCAAACACAGGAGGACTATGGCTAACCAAGTTCACCGATGACTGCAAACTGGGAGCCATAATTGACTCACCGGCTGACACAGACATTCTCCAAAAGGGCCTTACTGAGATGGACACCTGGTGTCAAAGTCATGGTCTCAAGTTAAATGCCAAAAAATGCATAGTCATCCCATTTGGGAAAAACGAAACACCCATGAATTACCACATAGGTGGCAGCCCCCTTAATACAGAAGAGGTAATAAGACATCTGGGGACCCAGGTAGATAGTAATCTCTCCTTTGACAATCATATTGCCAAAGTAGTTAGGAAATCCTTCTATGTAGCCCATCTAATTACTAAAGGGTTCACATCTAGAAATAAAGAGGTTATAGTGCCCCTCTACTCAGCACTCATCAGACCCATGATAGAGTACAATGCCCATTTGGGATGTACCTCACAAGACACTTCCAACAGCTGGAAAGACCACAAAAGTACCTCACCAAGAGGATTACTGGTCTCAAACATATGTCCTATGCAGCCCAACTGGAAAAACTCCAGCTGTACTCAATGGCATATCGCTTACTCAGAGGTGATCTCTGCCTGACTTACAAAGCCATATCCAACTCAGAATTGATGGACATGCTCCACCTAAAGAATTCCAAGTCACTGCGAGCCATTCGCTCTAGTGAGCTAAACCTCGCCATAACAATAAATAGAACATGCTGGAGGGATAGATTCCTGTCACAGAGACTCCCCATGCTTTGGAACAAATTCCTAACTACATTAGGCAGAGCCCCTCACCAACACTATTCAAGAGAAACCTTGACGAGTGGATGGGTAACAGAAAATACACCCCTAGGATCACTTCATTGGCTCTTCTTGACAGAGGCTCAGTTAATTAAGCAATGGGGTGGTGAAAGCTGACACACTCTGGCTAGGCGTATAAATGCCCTCGGGCAGATAGCCTAGTACATACCTATGAACCTATAAACCTGTGAACCTATAATGCAATTGTATTGATTTTATGGTGCTTTCAGTGGCTTTTTGCCCCCAGTCACAGCAATGCATATTCCAGGAGGCCACAGGTGATCTGTACAAAATTCATAGTGACAGTGAAGGGAATATTAGTGGTAAAATGGCTTACGTTCACATATTGTCTGGGGTAATTCTCAACAGTTCAAATACAATACATCTATAACACTTGGGAAATAAAAATGGTGTTAAATATTGCTCTTCTGCAGCTAGTCATCTAGCTGTGGATGAAATGGATGAAAAATCTTTAGAAAAATGTACACAAATTGCTAAAGCTATGCACTGGTATGATAAACTCCTGTTGTACAAGTTAAATACATTTCTGTCTGCTAAGCCTAATGATATGCATGCAGTTATCAATGTTACACCAACAGTGTTGTTCCAGAGTAAGAAGCTATGATGTTCATTATAAGGATCATTGCAGAAGGAAAAGGTAAGGATCACTGCGGCAGGAAACCATAAGTGACTTGGAAATTGTAGATGCTTAATGGGTTAAGAGCAAGACAAAACAACAGTGGTGGCAAAGAATCACCCTGGAATATCCCCCAATTTTAATTTTTACCCATGGAATAATAATTTGCTTTTTGTCATGGCTTAACTGCAAAGTGGTTTGTCAATGTTTCATGGCCACTGTAATGTAATTGATTAATGTAGGATGCATCGTATACATCTGTAAGCACTACTTTATCCATGAATGTGGGATGCTTTCAGATGCTTTTTTGTAAACTATCAATGCCATATTTAGATTCTTCCCCTTTTTACAATTCTCCATTATGGCTTTACTAAGCAAAAAATGAATCTTTGTTCCATATAACTTTCTTTTGTTACCCTTTTGTTCTAATTGCCATGATTGAATTTCCTTCTAAATTACTATAATCTCTGGCAGCATCATTCCAGTATATAGTTTGTACATCGTCAAAAGGCAAATTACTGGTCTATAGTTTTTAGGATAACTTGTAGGCTCACTTTTAAGGAGGAATATTGTTTTTCTTGTTGTTAACCATTTTGGTGTCTGTTCAGGATGACATCTAAATATTTCTTACTCAAGGCCAAATCTTTATGTAAAGATGTTAATACTTTTATCCTGGAGTTAAGTACTGCATCTGAGCCTGGCTTTGTTTCACTTAGAAGGTTTTCTTAAATTGGTTTCATTTTCTCTGGCCATTACTTCATCTCATTTCATATCCTGTACACATGAACATCTTGCTCTTTCTTTTACTTCCATCCTTTCAGCATCTTTGTTATGTTTCACGGGATCTTCATAAATATTTCTGTGTCTAGGTCTTCTTTTTTGGTAGTGTTTCTATTCCTTTTGCTTTGCTTTCCAGTTCTCTATAAATCTTTTTTGGGTCATCAGTGGAATGCTTACTTTGTACTTTTCCTTTGTATTTATCAGCATCTTTTCTAAGTTTTTCTGCATGTGCTGATATCTTTAGTTTATTATTTGTGATAGTGTATGACAGATCCTGATCTGTTTTGATACTGTGCATTGGTTTTATCATGTCTATCTTTCTAAGAATTTTTGCTGATCTGTTCCCTCCTATATTCTTATAACGGTGACACCTCTTTTAATTGCTTAAAGTTTTCTCTCTTCAGTGCTTCCATGATGGCATTTTATTTCTTTCCATTATTGCTCTGTATTTTTGTTGCAAAACTTTATCTGTTATTAATTTAGCTGCACAGTAATATATCCTATTTACGTGTGTTATAATGCATACTTTTCCGTTAATAGTCTTGATTACTGTGTTCAACTGTTTTATCAGACTTCTAATAAGTTGATTTTAGACTTGTAATCTATGTTATTTATGTTACTAAAGATTTCCCCATGGATAATTAACAGCAAGTACTTTTGTTGAGGAGTCATTCACAGTACTAAAAGAATTAATGCATTTTGTGTTTAGGGCAGAATCATAACATTTCCCTTTGTGACCGTGTACTGCCTTTAGCAAGATGCAGTTAGAACACAAAGCCATTGATTTAAAAGATTTAGTAGAGTAGAATACAACAGTAGCTGTTACTCTTCTTGATCCTCTTGTCCCTACTTCTGATAACAAAGCAGAGAAACAATCCAAATAGTTATAAACTGAAATGTCTTCCAGAAAAACAGAACATAATAATTCTCCTTCAAGGAAAATGATGAAAACTTAACTAATGGAGCTTTTATTGAGTGCTGTGTCAGGGACGGTATCGATGGCCAAGAGAACAATGCCTGTGATATTGAGAGAAACGACTCCACCTGTAGCTGTTGGTGCACAAAGTCTCTTCTCTCTACTACCTCGTTGTCTCATCAAGAGGTTCTTAGAAGGGAAGTAACTCAGACCAGGCTACTCGCTAACCAGATATGTTTTTAAAGATAATCTCTGATGCTGGAACTTTTCAGATTTCTAACATCTCTTATCATAGATATTGAAGTTATTCCAGCTCTGACTGCATAGATTCATGTCTTTTCTGTTTCCCTTTCAATGGATGATTTTTGTTTATGGTTAAGATATCTAGAGTCAGACAATGCTTGGGCAGATACCCATCTCTAAGCTTTCAGTGCTGTATTGGGAGCAGATATCCAGTACCAAGATACCCTGGGCTCTGGCATCTTGGCATCTTGAGAGCAAGCATTAGTCACCCAGAACCCCAAGGTTTCTCCTTTGATTACTTTTAAAATCCAGCTGTTTGCCCAGCAGTATTTTATATTGTTACAGATAGTTACATAATCTTCAACAGCTTCATTTAATCCTCATTCTTTATGGACTGCCTCTTCTACAAAAAAAAAAAAAAAAAAATGTTTTCCCATTAGATTCACAGAATGAGGTGTTCCTTGTGTATACTGATCTGATATTTGTATTTGATACTGGAGAATTCCCATTCATCTCTCTCTCTCTCTATCTCTCTTTTCCCCAGATCATATCTCCTCTATAGAGGAGATACATAAAAATTGCTTTAAATGGGTAATCAAAGAACATTCCTCATGAGCTATTTGCCATTATTTCTATCATTCCATCATTTTGTGATGTTCATGATAAGTTGTCCTTAAATCCTGATTTTGGTCGCCTACTCAAAAGAAAAGGCATCATTTTATAAAGTGTTGGCATGGCTTAAGTTTCTGCGTAAAACTGAGTGAGTGACCTTGATGTTTGTGATATCATTACACAGAATAAGATCTAATAATAATTTTAACCTTTTCAGTTAAAACTTTGCAAACTGGGTTTCATAATATTTTTGGCAAACATGGTGTGTATATTTTAACTAAATGTAAGCGCTCAGGACTAGTATGTGAAGAGCATGGAGTCGAGGGACCTACAACAATATGACAGTATTTACAAAGGTTGATGTGAGTGGCAGCGACCAGAACTGTCTGTGATTACATGGCAAAGAAGTACTTCGCACATCTTTGTTTGCATGCTAGCTAGTTAAGAGAGTTAGTAAGAAGGAAGAAGGCTTTGTTATGATATTTGAATATGGGATTATTTATTAATATTTCTTGTATGTTGAGTAACATGAAAGAGATTGATAAATATTGCCTGAGTATAAAATGTGTTGCACTACATCAGTTTTTGGAATACTGAAACAAGTTTGCATGAGATGTTTAAATGATTTGCCTACCTGCTCAATATTATTGTGCAAAAACAGTACACAAACATATGATAATGCAAAGTCTGTCTATATTTTTCCAGTTATAAAAAATTGTTGTGAACAGGGAAAAACAAACTTTACAAAATATATGTTTTACTGTAGTTAGTAATCAAACTTATTTTGAGGAGATATATTTGTACATTGATGTGGGCATACAAAGAATAACTTCTGATACAGATAGTATATATCTGTCTGTCACTGAGGATTTTAATGCTTCTGTTCAAGGAAGGTAGATATAAATTTCCTTAAAAATAGTAAGCAGGATGGTTTAAATAGGTGTTAACAGTGATGGTGAAAATGTGGAAGGTGATATGGCTGGTTGGGAGATAATGAAGAAAAGCGGAAGGAGGGCTCTTGGTGGCATAGGGACGAATCAAGATAGTATGAAACATTTTATTTTTCAGAGTCTGATGCCTCATCTGTACAGTGTGGTAAGAAATACAATAATTTTAAGTCTTCCATATTTAGGGAACATGAAATTTTGGTTATTGGTGATTCAATACTTAAGGGGTTGAAAATGTCACTTCCAAGATATAATAGCAGTAGGATTACAGTTTCGACATTTAGTGACTGTACTATTAATGATATCAGGATGCCATTAGAAAAATTGTTTAAGAAAGAGAAAACATATAAAGTTTTTTATTGCAGATATGAATAATGATGTAGGGAAACAAACTGACAAGTTTTTGCAAATGAGATATAGAAAATTATACGTTAACATGTAATAGGTTCATAGGATCATAGGTTGGTACTAGGCTATCGGTCCTAGGGCCTATAAAAGTGTAGCCATAACAATTCCCTGGCAATTTCTTTCCACATTATTTACTTCCCTGGACCCCTGTCTAGCAGGGCGATTGACATGATCCCCGGGGTGAATTTCCTTTCTCCTATCCAATCATCAAGGTTGCTTTTGAAGAGGGCCAAAGAGGCACGCTAAAGTAGATATGTTGTCCTCATTGTAGGGATTTTAAGTGATCTGTCAAGTAGCAGTGTTACTTTTTTGTATATTTGGCTGTCTAGCAATCACATGACACCATCTTATAGGTTCATAGGTTCATAATAAGCTAACTGCCCTTGCGAGCCATTTTAAAACTAGCCAATTATCCCTTGTGAGACTCAAACCCTGCACCTTGTGTTTGCAAGGCAAACACCTTAGCCATTAGGCTACCCTCCCAATCCATCAGTTTATTTATCATAGGATCATAGGAAGTTACTAGCTAATGGCCGTAGGGCCCTTACAAACCTAGCCATGTTCTACCCTTATTTCCATGATCAGCACTTAATGTCCATGTCCAAGAGGTACACAGGCAGAACCTCTGGGATGAATTTACAATTACCCATCCAATCACCTAGACTGAGTTTGAAGAGGGCCAATGAGGTGCTTTGTCTGACATAAAATGGGAGTCTGTTCCAAAGGTGTGGTAACCTCTGGGAGACAAATCTGTCCCTCCATCAGGTTCTATTGATGCCACATACCAGGTTAAGGTCTTGAGAACAAGTAACCCGTGTACTATTTGACTTGCGGATATGCAGCATTTCCAATAAAGCAGGGTCAGAGATTGTCTTATATGCAAGGCAGAGATAGCCTCTGGGTCGTCTGTTTGAAGCAGAATAAAGTGAGAGTGATTTCAGATGACCCACATAAGACAGATGCTGAAGACCTTGAATTTTCTTTGTGAGGAACCTTTGTGGTTTCTCCAATTGTTGCAGGTGCTTGGAAAAGTACATACCAAAAGGGGCATTGTACTCAATTACTGCCCTGATGAGGGAAGAGTACAGGGAGGCAATACTTTCTTTTTTTCTGGAGGCAATGCCCTTACTTATGAGATGAACAATATAGAATGCCCTTCTTACCACTGTGGAGACATAGTGATCAAAGGTAAGATTGCTGTCAACCTGTGTGCCCAGGTGTCTCACTACTGACTGCATACTTAGGGTGTTGCTACTGATGTGTTAGTTAGCAGGAACATCACTCTTACCAAAAAGGATGATAATATATTTGTTTGCATTGCGTTTAAGGCCATGGCTTTGGCATCAATCATTTATTTATGTAAGACCATCTTGTAGGAAGTTGACATCATTTGGAGATTCTATGACCACTCCCAGTTTGCAGACATCAGCAAACTTTGTCAGCTACAGACCTTTAGATTTTGCTTGTACTTCAGACAAATAGATTCCAAATATAGAGATCACAGGATTGATCCCTTTGGAACACCACAGGTCTGCTGTTGGAGGTGGATTCCCCTATGTTGACTATATGTGTTCTATCAGTGAGCCATTTAACAGAACATCTAACAATATAAGGGTTGATACCTAGCTGGGTGAGTTTGTCAATGATGCCTGAGTGGGGCATAGCGTCAAAAGCCTTGGCTAAGTCTTGCTAGGCTGTATGCATAGATTTCTCCTTGTCCAGGACCTTGGTAACTGTCACAATGAAGTCCATCAGGTTTATCATGCATATTCTCCTTTTGACAAATCCAAATTGAGTAGTGTTTGGAGATTACCTGTATCGAAAGTCTGTGATGATTCACTCCATGGCCTTGCAGATAAGGCTAGTCAGGCTAATAGGAATAACGGAGGCCATTTTCCATTCATCTGGGATGAAGTTGGTGCTTAGACTATGATTGAAAAAAGTACCCAATGGTGTTGCCAATTCTTGTTAGAGAACATGTAGGATGCAGCCTGTGATGCTATGTTTTTGGCCTTAGAGTGGGCATTTATGACCTGGTCTTTAGAGATACAAGGTAGCAGACAGGTGGTAGGGATGTCATGGGGTACATGTGGGTATATGTGGTGGGGACAGGGGAGTGAAGTTTTCACAGAACCTGTCGGCCAACAAGTTGGCTATGACCACGGGGTCAGTATATGTGGTATCATTAACTACCAGTTTAGCACAAATCTGGGCCTTTCCTTTTAGGTTACAGATGTAACTAAAGAAGGCTTTATGGTTGTCCTTAGCTGAGGAAGCTAATTTGTATTTGTAGTTTGCTTTGGAGAACTTCACAAGAAGTCTTATTCCCTTGTTCAAGCAGAGACAGGAGTGTTTCCAGTTTAGGGCTTGATCCTTCTTACTCTTAGACAGCAATTTCTTCCTCTTGTTGTAAAGCCTACTAATGGCGGTTGTCCACCAGCAAGTTTTCTCTTCCTTGAGGAGCTTGTTTTGATCCTATCAGGTATGGCTCAGTCAATGCAGTTGTACAGGTGTTTGTATAAAGCATTGGTGAATAACTCAGCATAGTTGCCAATTGCCAATTGTCTGATTTTGAGGTATGTTGACTTGTCTAAAACTAGTAGGAATTTTAAGAAACATTTAAAATGGTAAAATCAAAAGATAAATACATGGTACATATGTATGTTTGTTGAGGTTGACAAAAAGAAAATATGAGCTTAGTTCTTCAAAAGATAACAATAAGTCTCTGTATAGACATGTGAAATGATATAGGGGGTATACTAATCCAAGTATTGGTGTTATGAAGGATAATAAAATTATTACTAATCAGATTGAACTAGTTGGAGTTTTTGCAGATAAATTTTCAGCTTTATCTAATAATTGACTTACATCACCTTTATCCTTGATAGGAGATGCAAAATTGTTCTTATATTAGAAATAGCGGAGAAGTCATTAAGTGCTGTTAAACCAAATTTATCAACAGGCCTGGATGGCCTTAATGGATACTTTATTTCAAATGTTTATAGGTCTCTTACACAGTGTTTAAATTGGTTATTCCACTGTGTGCTAGAGGAGAGACTTGTTCTACATATATGGAAAACTCCTTTTGTTATCCGTTTTTTTTAGAGTGGTACATTGTATATTAGAAAATCATTGTCCGATTAGTCTAATATGTATTTTGGATAAATGCTTCAAAAGAGTGATTAGTTTCTTGATAATGAAGGAGATAAGTGTTTGAGTATTTTCCAGCATGGTTTTTATTCTGGTAGATCTTGCATAACTAATTTGTTTTGTTTTTAGCAAAATTTTTGTCAGCCAGTGGATTATGGTTTGGTTGGTGACATAATGTATTTTGATAAGGCATTCCATTCTGTGTCTTATGGTGATATTATCTTAACTCAAACAAAGTTGAGCATAAACTGTTTTTTAGTTAGGTATATGTGACTAGCTCCCAGGTAGGACATTTAGTTTAAGATTAATGATATTCTATATGAACATAAAAATGTAGTAGTTGGGGTCTCTTAAGGCTCAGTTCTTGGACCCTACTCTTTAACATTTTTATGTCTGACTTCACGATTTATGTAAATGTCTTACTAAGCAAGTTTGCTGATGATACTAAGATGGGTGAAATTATGAATTCAGTAACCTAAGAATAACTACCTGCAAGGGTATTCAGATAGTCTGTGTATTTGGCCACAAAATAAAAATATGAAATTAAATGCAATCAGACTAAGGTATTACGCTTTGGTTATTTTAACTCTTGCTTTTCATATGCCCTATATAATGTCATTTTACAGAGTGATGATAGAGTTAGGATTTGGGAATTTTGATAGATAATCAATTTAATTATAAATAAATTCTCAATGGGATTATTAAGTAGTACTATGCAGTTATCATGGATATATTGCATAGTTTTTCAAGATGTGATGAGAATATAATGATGCTAATATATAGGACTGTGTTTAAACAGAATTATGTAGTGCTTCTCATAATTATTACTCAGATAACTCAGTTGGAAAAAATACAGACGTATTTAAAAAAAAAGATAAGTAGTGTTAATAAAATAAAATAAAAGGATAGGTTTGTGATGATGTGAGGTATTGCCTGCTATGCCAGGAGAAGTAGAGCAGTGGATGTGTAACATATGCCAGCATATGTAGTTGGAGTTTTGTAAAGAATTATATGTCATTTCTATATCAAACTTATTTGTACAGGTGCTTGTGTTGAAAATGTATTTGTAAAGCTGCTTGTGTTAAAATGTACCAACAGTGGGTCCTGCTGGACAGAAAAGAAATACACCTATATGTTAAACTGTATTGTAACTCTGGAAATGAATATATTGTAACAGAGGAAATTGGTAGAGAAGATGTTAATCTCACTCCAGCTAACTTTAAAAAATAGTCTAAAATTAAATTACCTAGTTTAGGCCATAAAAATTGTATTTTACAGTTCTGATTACAGCCAGAGACGAAATGTCTTTGAAAACCAGGATTAGGAATCCTACTGTATTCTGCTTAGGGGTGAACTAGTTTAAGGAGATGAGGTGCATGGTAAAGAGAGAGGTGGCAAAGGCTAAGGATAAGGCATATAGAGAGTTGTATGAAAGGTTAGAGACTAAGGAGGGAGAAAAGGACCTGCACTGATTGGCTAGACAGAGGGACCGAGCTAGGAAAGATGTGCAGCAGGTAAGGGTGATAAAGGATAATGAGGGAAATGTACTCACTAGCAAGGAGAATGTGTTGTACAGATGGAAGGAGTACTTTGAGGGGCTGATGAATGAAGAGAATGAGAGAGAGAAAAGGCTGGATGATGTGGGGATAGTGAATCAGGAAGTGCAATGGATTAGTAAGGTGGAAGTAAAGATAGCTATGAAGAGGATGAAGAATGGAAAGGCTGATGGTCAAGATGACATACCTGTGGAAGCTGGGAGGTGTTTAGGAGAAATGGTAGTGAAATTTTTAACCAGATTGTTTAATAAAATCTTGGAAAGTGAGAGGATGCCTGAGGAGTGGAGAAAAAGTGTTTTGGTACCGATTTTTAAGAATAAGGGTGATGTGCAGAGCTGTAGTAACTACAGAGGGATAAAACTGATCAGTCACAGCATGAAATTATGGGAAAGAGTAGTGGAAGCTAGGTTAAAAAGGGAGGTGATGATTAGTGATCAGCAGCATGGTTTCATGCCAGGAAAGAGCACTACAGATGCGATGTTTGCTCTGAGAGTGTGGATGGAGAAGTATAGAGAAGGTCAGAAGGAGTTGCATTGTGTCTTTGTGGACTTAGAGAAAGCATATGACAGGGTGCTTAGAGAGGAGTTGTGGTATTGTATGAGGAAGTTGGGAGTGGCAGAAAAGTATGTAAGAGTGGTACAGGATATGTACAAGGGTAGTGTGACAGCGGAGAGATCTGCAGTGGGAGTGACAGATGCGTTTAAGGTGGAGGTGGGATTACATCAAGGATAAGCTCTGAGCCCTTTCTTATTTGCACTGCTGATGGACAGGTTGACAGATGAGATCAGACAGGAGTCCCCGTGGACTACGATGTTTGCAGATGACATTGTGATATATAGTGAGAGTAGGGACCAGGTTGAAGAGACCCTGGAGAGGTGGAGATATGCTCTAGAGAAGAGAGGAATGAAGGTCAGCCAGACTAAGATGGAATATATGTGTATGAATGAAAGGGAGGGTAGA
>NC_056733.1:174152602-174200102 GCF_019279795.1 Protopterus annectens
CCCCAGGTCCCTAATTACTTCTTCTGTACTTAATGAATTACCACCTATGTGGTAATTTGTGGGCACTTTGTTTTTGCCAAAGGGGATGACTATACACTTTTTGGTGTTTAGCTTGAGGCCATGGCTCTGGCACAAGTTGTTTGTTTCTATGAGGCCCTTTTGGAGGATGCTTGTGTCGGCTGGAGTGTTGATTATGGCGGCAAGTTTGCAGTCATCTGCAAACTTGGTCAGCCACAGTCCTTCCGTGTTGGCCTGTATCTCCGAGAAATATATACCGAACAAGAGTGGTCCCAGGACTGAGCCTTGTGGGATGCCACTTGTAACTAGTTTGGAGTCTGACATGGCTCCAGCAATTCTAACCATGTGGGTTCTGTCCTTAAGCCAGTTTGCAACCCATCTAGTGACATAGGGGTTTATATTTAAGCTGGAGAGCTTATCTATAATGCCTGAGTGGGGTATTGTATTGAAGGCTTTTGCGAGGTCCAGGTAGGCCGTGTGGACTACCTTCCCCTCTCTGTTACAAGTCTGAAAGTTACCATGGATTAATGGGGTTGTACATGGGGGGGGGGGGGGTGAGGTTCATTTCCATGGACTTGAAGTGTTGTGGTTCTCAACTTGGTAAAAGTAACATATAAGCCTCAATGAAATGCTGTGCTGGGCATTTCTCTAGCCCTAACAGCTTTTGAGTCAAATCTGCAATGAATAACCCTGTAGATTGTTAAAGTACAATATAATAATTATATTATATGTATACATTATATGTATACCTCTTCAGGTTAAAAAAAGATACTTTGGGTGCAGGTGAATCAGAAGACCATGATTTTATAAGTCATTTGCAGTCCAGATCAAACAAGCAAACGAACAAAGATCAGTCTTTTTTAAGTGCAGCAGACAATAATATATTTCTTTGCACAGCAAATAAACAAAGAGGTGGTTCACCTAAACCTGATCTTTTCACCTCTCATCTAACTTTTTAACATCTGCTGTTATTTTGCATGCTGTTACATTACAAAGCAATGGTAGTCAGTGACTTTTGCATCATTTTGACTCATGAAATAAGGTATGCATTTCCCTTTTATTAACAAATGTAAAACAGCAAGAACAAATGCCATACGAATAGCTGCTTGCTAGCTCAGACAAACGTGGTTGACTCTGCTGGTACAGATGTCAGAATAAATCCTGTCATCTTGACTCTACACAGCACTTTATAAATACAACAGAAATAAAATATATCATGCATGAATATCAATTCTGTAATCTTGGCTGTTTGAAAGAAATCAGATTAATAACTCATAGACATCATCAGATTAATAACTCATAGACTTCTTTTCTCTGCAAATGTGCTATTTTAAAAGACATTTAGAGGTTTACTACCAAGTTAGATAAGTTTCGAGAATAGACCAAATTTTATCTTGGGTAATGTTAGGCTGTTTCATCAAATTTCTGCTCTCTTCCATGGGTAGTACATTGTCTTACTGTCGTTCATAATTCAGGTTAACTTTTTTTTCTCTTAGTATTTACTTGTCTTCCTTCTCGGCATATTTACCTGCAGACACACTTGCAGTCAGACAGCTGTAATACACTGACCAAACAGGGATCTTCATCTAAGGCCTCCAGGGTATCTGGTGGCCACTGATGGGTGATGAATTTAATAACTTAAAAAAAAATCGTTACTTTTCTGCACATTGTTTTCACATATCGTAAGTATACTGAAGTCTCATTTCTGGATTTCTGAACTACAGGTTGTGACAATAAATAAATACCTTACTTTTAGACTCAAAATGTTGCTTTAGCAATCATAAAATGTCAGCTTATATTTATATGTTTAAAACATGTACATCAACATTTATAATTAATATCATAATATCATAATGTAACATTAAAAGCTATTCTGAGTTGACTGTTCCTTGTATTCTGTTCAGCTGTATTATTTATATTTTATTGCAAAATGTTTTTGTCAATTGTTTTAAGTTTTCCCTGACCTACAATTAAGTTTATACATAGTTATCTTAGTGGAACATTTTCTCCAGATAAGCTATTGAACATAAACAGGTTATACAATCGGCAAATCATTATGTCTGTACAGATGTTTACATCTTTACAGTAGAAAATTTCATTGCCTAGTAAATGTTTAAATTTCTACAGTAGATTCAAACAAAAATAAATGTCATTGTATAACAACTACTTCAATTTATGAAAGAACAGCTCCATTCAGTCTGAATCGCAAAACAGTGGAGCAATCATGATCATTGGCCATAAGTTAAGTCACACCACCAAAAGAAAATGTATATCTGTACAATAATTTAAATCACACTAAGGTAGATACAAATAAAAATGCCACACTGTATATCAAATATTATAATCTATGACTCTCCAGCTCAGTTCTGTTGGAACCACAATACAGAGGAACAATCTTGATGGTGAATTGTTTGAAATTTACCTTTTCATGCACTGTTTTCTTTATATTTTCTAACAATTAGAAAGCACTAATCCACAACATTTTCACAAATCATTTTCTTTGTTTTATCAAGATCTTTATCTCAGAAGCTTGATGTGCCCGGTTCTGCAACTGAAAAAGTGCAATTGTTCAGTAATAATTACTATCATTCATATTTTTCTTTTTTTATATTATTATATTACGTCTAAACAATTGTTTTTCTGCTGTTCAAGCACTGTTAAAATATATGAGAATTCTAATAGAATGTTAGGCTTTCATATTCTAGCTGTTCAGTGTATATTCTAATATATTATCAAAATTGCAACCTTTAGTAGCTTTAGGTTAAATTTATTAAATGTTACACCTGGGCACTATGTACAAAATATACAGTGTTAGCGTTTACTCTGCTATTCCTGTAAGCTGTGTTACTAGATAATCCTTTTATCGTGTGACTCAACTTAAAATGCAATCACACATTAAATGTTCCTACAGAAACAAGTTTAACCAACATTTGAATTGCAATTGTTCCTTGTAATAGCTGGTAATCACTGTAAATCACAGAAATGTGCACACAATAGTATTTTTCTATATCAAATTTAATTTTACAGGCACTAAAATCAAACATCTACTGTTTTACAACATATCAACTTTCACAGTTTCCCTAGCTTGCAGAAAATATCTCACAGTCTTAAAGATTGTTTTCTTTATTACTAACTTTAATTCTAGTGGCTACTTTCTTCTACAAACCATTCTATTTAAAAACATAAATTGTTCAAAACTTTCGCAAGACATTCATTCATCACTCTCAATCCATACAATCTGCTCCAGCGGTTTATTGTGTTTTAAGTAAATGAAGGGCTTTAATGGCAGGTTAACATTTGCATACACTAACTTTAGTTAATTTATTCAGCTCTTTGCTCCCGAATACATCAGCTGATACTCTTGGAGAAGATAACCAGATGCAGGCAGAAATGATAATACAACTGTAGGATTCAATGATCTTACTTCAACAGGTTACTATAGATACACCACTGCTATGCACATATCCTGGCTATTATATTCACAGACACACACCTTTTCTGGTTAAATCCATAGTACATTCCAAAAGTCAAACTCAGATTACAGGAATGGCTACTTGCAGTTCTAACTACTGATATTGAATTTCTGCCAACTAATCCTACCTTAATGAAGTGGGAGGGTGACAAAGATGCTTGTCATATTGCTACAGGCTATAACGTGAAAAATCATGTAGCATCTCCTTTCTAAGCTCACTTGTGGCACATAAATCACATTTAAACTTTATTTAAAGCCCCTGATTAATGCCTCTAATCAGCTTTTTTAGGGGAAAGAGAGAATTATAAAATTTTCTTTTGTAAAAGGTTTGTAAAACCTAACTTGTACAACTTCATACACTGCCGATAAGGGTGTGTTCAGGCCTTGGTATGTAAAGAACCATATACAGTTTTCCACAGGGATAGAGTACATTCAAGAATAAATCCTTCCTATATGCCTGAAATAGTCTCTGAAGTTTCTTCAAACCAATTAATGCAACTATATGCTTTCTTTCCTAAGAGAACAATGGAAAATAATTCTGCCTGCTATGGATGTATAGCCAGCATTTCAAAGACTGTGCAAAAATAATTAAAGCAGTAAGACAGGCTGATGAGCTCTCTGTGTCATTTATGAATAATAATCATGATCACTCATTAATTAAAATGACCCTTTGCTGGTTGTTGGCTAACTATATTATGTTTTCATAAATGTATGTAGCAGGGCTCACTCGACCAGCTTTGTATGTAGAACTGCAGCACTTTCCAAAAGTGTACCTGCCCAGAGCAATAGGGGAAGATGCTATTGGACCACTCACTCTCAGATTTCCCAAATATTACAGATTACATCTTCAGTCTCGCACAGGAAGATGTGCTTTGACTGCCTTGGAGGCATCTTATCAAAAAACTGATCAGATATCGAAGTTGACACTGTTGTACTTCCTCAATCATATTACAAATTATTGCTACAGTCATCCTTGTGAAGAACACAATTTCAGCTGCAGAAGTGTATTTATGAAATTAGCAGTGTCATATTAGTAACCCATCCAAAAATGTCCCCAGGAAAACTAAACCAATGGAAGAAGCACCATGTTCTAATCATATCACTACATCACCATCAAATAAAAAGAAACCTAAGTAGACGGTGCTTTTGTATTTATTCTTCATCAGGATCCAATACACAGATGAGCAGTTTATTGAACTCCTGTACTTCTATAAGCACCGTCTGCCTTTTCAAGCTAAACAGTGGACTCCATGTCTGATACTACAGATAATGATCAGTGAAACTTCAAACAACTCATGAGCATTTAATTAACAGAGTGACTGAAAATCATGTATTGCAGCTGAGCTGCTGATGAAAGAAAGAGACAGTCTATCAAGTGAAGTCTACCCTTTAAGTGAATTTAACATCCTCACTCACCTCTATTCCTCTCTTCCTCTCTCTGTTTTTCATCTTATTTGATGCTCTCTTGACTGACATGCTCCTCCTTTTCTAGTCCATCTGTATCTTGAGCAAAATGGCATCCCTTTCCCTGAATACTAACCAAGGCCTCCGCATATATGGAGTCAGACATTTGTTTTTCTTTTGCCTGCTTGTCGAGTGTATTATGAAATAAAGGTTTCCTTCTCTGGATAACAACCTATGTCCTCAACATTTTGGGGTGCAGAGTTTGCTTTATGTACCCTATAACCTATGACTCTACACAATTCTATCCCACCTAGGTGCTGCCAAGCTCACGGGACTCTGTCCGTTCCAGGCCCATAAGTCATGTAGTAAATGAGAACACATAGTTTTCCTAGTCTATGCAACCTATGCCTGCTACACTGATACTTCTTTGACTGGCATATCTGAATGCACTCACAACATCATTGCAGTGAGAGGTGACTGCACTACTCAGTACACTGAGTGCTTCCTGACAAAAGTCTGAAGTCACATATCTCTCAGTAATAAGAGCAAGATGACCATTGTACTGGCCTAATGGAAGCCTATGAATACAGCAATCATTTAGTCTGACTCATAAACAAAGTGTAATTCTGACTGCTAAACAAAGTCATATGGAGATTGTTTCTAAATGCAGCTCTCATTTCATTTGATTCTTAAGGTTTTACATGTTTCTTATTTTGTGAACACTCTGTATAAATTAACACTAAAATATTCAAAATAATGTCATAGCAATGCACTAAAAACAGATTTTTTTTTAATTAAGCTGTGGTCGTCTGTTTACCCCAGTTAACATGCATTACCTGTGAAAGGGACGGAATACCATACGGTGTGCAGATAATGTGACAAAAGCTCAGGGCATTTGAATAAAAACATTACTTTCAAGTCAGTTTACAATTCATTTATTCTAAAGTTGCAACACAGAAAATGAGAAGATATTCAGCCAAAATTAGATTGGCTAAAAACAACTGCCTGGTGAAGGTTTGTTGATTAGCAGTTTTTTGTCCCTTGAAATGCTTTTAGGGCCTCCTTTTTGCCCCAAAATCATGTCACAGTTAACAGATAATGCAATCTGCTTCAAATCAGCACTGACTAATAAGAAGCTTCCTTCACACATATTGTGTCTTTTTTTTAAGATGTTATGAGTATACCTCCACACTTCTTAGTTTTCATAATCACACTCAGTCACAGGGCATCAACATTTATAGGATCATAGGATCATAGAAGATTACTAGGCTATCGACCCGGAGGTTATTTTAAGCCTAACCATTTCATCCCAATGTATTAACATAGAAATGCTAGTTAATACTCAAGATTGCATTTAGTGATGACTGCCATGTCCAGGAGGGTTGTGGGCACTATCCCTGGTAAGAATTTATGGTGCCTCATCCACTCATCTGGGTTCCTCTTGAACAGTGTTCTGTTTCACATGAACTGATAGCCTTTTCCAAAGATGTGGCACTCACTGGGTGATAAATGTGTCCCTCCAGCATGTTCTATTTAAGTCTCAGGCTATATTTAGGTCCCTGGAATGGGAAGCCCTAGTACTATTTGATTTATGGATATGTAGCAAGTTCATTTGGTTTGTGTCTTGAATTGTTCTGTAGGCCAGGCATAAGTCTCCCCTAAGAAGTCTATATGATATGGAGTATAGTGACAGGGACTTTCGTTGTTCTGTGTAAGGCAATTGCTAGAGCCCCTTAATCTTTGTTAGAAACCTGTGAGGTCTCTCTAATTGCTGCAGGTTCTTAGTCCAGTACATATCAAATGGGACATTATACTCATTTATGGGCTGGATAAGTGCCGAGCATAGGGAGTTTATAACTTATTTTGTTCTCAAGGCAATGCCTTTACTAATCAAGGGTGCTACATAGAAAGCTTTCCTTACTACAGTAGATACATGGTGGTCGAAGTTAAGATCGCAGTCAACTTGTGATCCCAGGTCCCATACCACTTTATGGGTACTTGGGGTATTGTTGTTGATTTGATAGTGTAAGGGGACATTGTGTATGCTGAAGGGAGTAATGATGTATTTCTTTGCATTCAGTTTGAGACCATGACTAATACAGCAGTTGATGGTCTGCATGAGACCCTCCTGGAGTATACTGACATCATTTGGGGATACAGTGATTGCATCTAGTTATCAGGCACCTGCAATCTTGGTCAGCCACAACTCCTTAGTTTGGACCAGAATGTCTGAGAAGTATATACCAAATAGTAAGGGGTCCAGCACTGACCCTTGTGGCACCCCACTTGTAACAGGTCTGCTAGTTGATGTAGAGTCACTCACTTTGGTAGTGTGGGTTCGGTTTGTGAGCCAGTGGGCAACCCATCTTACAACAAAGGGGTTTACATTCAGTTTGCTAAGTTTATTGATAATGCCTGTATGGGGGATTGTGTTGAAAGCATTTGCAAGGTTGAAGTATGTTGTATGCTTGGATTTGCCCTCATCAGTGGCCTTGGTCATATTTTCAAAGAAATCCACCAGATTTAACAGGCAGGAGCTGCCTTTCATGAAGCTGAAGTGGGTAGGATCCAGGGTTTGGAGGTTATTTATGTCTTTATTTATGAGGTCCATAATGATACGTCCCATGGCCTTACAGATGATGCTAGTCAGTTTTATGGGTTTGTAATTCCCCAGGTCTGTTGTTAGGCAGGCCACCTTTGTGGAGGGGAATAGCTGTTGCTGTTGTCCATTCTGCATGAACAAAGCCTGTGGTTAGGCTATTATTAAAAAGGGTGCTTACTGGAGATGCTAATTCATGTTTCAACCTGTTTAGAAGACAGCCTGGGATGTCATCCAGTCCCATACAGGCTGGGCTTTTTGCCTTGGACAAGGCTTTGAGGACCTGCTCTTAGATATATAGGATGGGGGATTTGGGGAATATTTGTTCGAAGTTGAGGGGATAAGGGAGTGAAATTTTCACCAAACCTATCCGCTAGCAGGTTTGCTGTCTCTATGGGGTCAGTGTGTGTGATACCATTGGTCACTAGTTCTGCACATGCTTGGGTCCTACCCTTTATGTTACATACATAGCTGTAAAAGGCTTTATGGTTATCCTTGGCTGTATTTGCTAAGTTTCTCTCAAAGGAGCCCTTGGAGGATTTGACAAGTTTTCTTATTTGCCTGTTGAGGCTGAGGAGGCTGTGTTTCCATTTTTGGGGATTTGCCTTTGTTTTCTTGGACAGCAACTTTTTGCATTTATTGTAAAGTTTGTTGATGCTGGATGTCCACCATGGCAGCTTGTTTTTACTTGGGGCTCTGGCTTTGATTCTTTCTGGTACAGCCGAGTTTACACACTTATGCAAGTGATTGTACAGAGTTCTATAACTGATAGCTGTCACAACTGCTACATAAAAGCTGTCATTGACGAAATAGACATCATTAATCATTAATCCAAAGATTGTTTTCAAGCTCATAGCAGTATGAATCCACATTATTATACTTCCACCTAGGAATAGCATTTGCTGAGCCGCCTTCTACTTCTAGTTAGGTGCAGAATGCAATTCTGCTGGAGTAAAACCATCTTACAGGTACAGATGAGAATGTTTATCACTTATAATACATGAGTAAGACATGCTTTTCCTGTTGACTTGTGGCTTTACTGCACAAGCACTTGCCTGTTCACTTTGGGTAACAAGTGGTCCGTCTCAGTAACCACTCCTTTATGTGCCTGCTTCTGGTACTCTATTTCCTGTTTATCAACTCATGTTTCAGACAATCCTCCTACATGTAATAGCTGCAAGCCAGTTCACATGGGGTGATGACTGTATACACATTTTCTTAATAGATTTTGCTTTTCTATCCTGAATACCCTAGTAACAAAGTATTTATTATATGCTAAAGACAAACATCATTGAAACAAAATCCTAGACATATGCTTGTAGGGCTTCCTCCTAGAATAGAAGAACTGCATTTTGGGTAAACCTGAAACATGAGTGCAAGTTTAATATGTCATAAATTAGATATGGCATATAAACCACTTGGGTAAGGGATATAGAACCTTAGCTACTATCTGCACATGAATGGACATGCTAATTCTCTTCATATCTGCTCTTAAAGTTCACTGTCTTCAAAACAAAACATTGTTCTCTGATAGCTAGTTACCAGTACCCTCTGTTTTGGGATCCAGACATGCAACTAACAAGCACTTTTTCCTCTCTTCCTCCTTGCAGATTTTTTTTTTCACATTATTTGTTCAGACATCTTTTCTCTTTTATTGCTTTCTCCTCAATGATTTTAATCATATGATTCTGTAGAAAAATCACGTATGTAATCTCTAACAATAACTATTTATAATGATGCTATATTATGACTGCTTGCTTTCACTCATTGTGGCTAACATTCTTTTCTCACTGTAATACAATAAAAATTATTTATGTGTTGTAATCCTGTAAACCTCTACATATTAACAAATGACAAATTGCTATTATGTAGTTAATTCTTTGTCCAGTTACTGTCATTATGCAGTTAAATTCTTACAGCAATCTCCTTTCATATTGCCTGTATCTTCTCTTCTCCCTTTAACATATTCTTGATAGAGTGTTTATCAGTGTGTGTGTGTGTGTGTGTGTGTGTGTGTGTGTGCGTGCGTGCGTGTGTGTGTGTGTGTGTGTGTGTGTGTGTGTGTGTGTGTGTGTGTAAGTGTTCTGCAATGGAGAGGCATCCCATCAGGTTGTGGTTCCTCCCTGCATGAGCTGCTTACTGGGAAAGGCTCCAGTTCTCCATATTCCTAAAAAAACATAAATCTGATAAACTAATATAAAAATGGATGGATGAATACTTCACTGCATTTGTTCCTTGGTAGAATCATGATATAAAAAGTAGGTGGTTCTGTATGTAATCACCAATTAGCATGGTTTTGATTTTGTTCATATTAATGTTTAGACTTTTACACCTGAAAGTCCTGAATCTTCTGCAGGTTGCATTCTTTGTAAAGGTATTACAACATGGCGCAGTTGTAGTAAACTGACTGATTACTTAGAACAGGGAGATATACATATTTTGAAATTAGTCTAGAGTGGCTATAATCTAATATTATTATATTATAATTTTATGTATTTCATATTTATATATGTAACAGGAAAAGTTTGTTTAGGATTTGAGAATAGATAAGGGTCAGATGTTGATATGGAGGGGTGGATAAGCAAGGGTTGATGTGAGGGAGGGAGAATCTATTAGTTGTAGTTAATTTGGGAAGGTGGCATATATTTTAATGTACTTAAATATCTGATATCAAGGACCACCCTTCCAATGACCACTATTTTCATTCTTCTGACTATCAAAATTCTTAAAGAAACCTTGAAGCCAGGGACATCCCTGTCTACATACCATTGCATACCATGGTGTAACACATTGCTGGCTTCCTATCATCATATCAAGTCACAATTCATCACATCCATTACTCATTGAAACAATCATTTGTTTAAATGTTATTGTTCTGCTTAAAAATGAAATTATACCCTGGGTATTGTGGGGGCGTCTCCTCCACACTGCTCCTAACTTATAAATGCAAAGTCCAAGTCACACAACAGAGGAGAAATTAGAGTAACTTCACATTTGAAAGCTCATAATTTTGGGAAATCATAGATGTGATATGCTGTTGTGAGTTGATAAAGTATTATATTATCTTTTTTGTCACTTGCATATTTTGGAACAGAGTTCTTGCTATCTTCAGTGAAATTGTGCATTCATGTCCTAAACAGCATAGCAGGTATCCATGCAGACATCAAACTACCATCCAATACTTTCTATGACTTTACCTTTATTGTCTTAGGGAAGTGTTAGAGATTCAGCTATGCCACACAATGATGCCATCATGAGAAGCTTTTGGGCATTTTTGTAGCCAAATAGAGAGTGGCAAATGAGAGAAAGAACTCCTCACAACAAGTGGACTAGCTGAAGAGTCTTCAGTGCAATCCCAAGCAAAATTTGGAGCATACCAGAAGCACCATCATCTGAGACTAAATCAAAACCTAGCCCTCTAAAAGGTAACTCCCTTGTCCCTCCAGGCACTGAGATTATCTTCAGATAACAAGGTTTTCAGCTTTCACCCATTCCTTGTCTTAACCATAGGTGATACATACCCCCAGCTGCCACCCTGGGACCTCATCTGGGGACTGCTATACTGCCAAGCCCAGAATCATTGTCCAGAGGCTCTAGCTTGAGCTTAGATAATGATCTCTTGAGCCACTCGGCCAAGGATTGTTAGTGCTCATGATAGAGGACTCTCCCAGGACAGCCTCTTCAGTCCATGTAAACTGATAGGTCTTGCTTGAGAGGAGTCTATCCTGGGTTCTCACACAAACATTGACATCTTAATGGACAGATATCAAGCAGATGAATGACATCTGCTGAGAAAAAGGTGCTGGATTGCACCCATAGTGAGTATGGTTTAAAGCTTGTGGCAGACCATGTGTGGGAGTATACCCAGTACAGACCACTTGCAGCCATACCTCTCATCTGTCCAGACTTTTGCAGAATGTCCAGATTTTTGTCTCATATTTTTGGTCCATTCCACATAAAATTTGTAGTTTTCTGGTAAATCACTGAGGATTGAAGTCACTAAGCAATGCATACATTTGAGTTTCAGACTTCATTTCTTTCAGAAACTGCATGCAAACACAAATTCTGTTATTTTAGCAACTTTCTAAGTTTGTAACAGCCGTGATTAAAATCTGTCCCTATTTTTGGGCCTTTGCCCCCCCATTATTTTAGGCTTTGTCCAGATTTCTTGTGCTAGGAAGTTGAAAGGTATGCTTGTAGCTGGTGCACAGCTGTGCACCAATTCCTTGTAGACTGATACTGAAGTTACATCTGCCAATTTTTTCGCCTTTGCATGAGGATTTGCACACACCTATTTACCTCTCAAGGTAGCAAGGGAACATAAACTAGGCTCCCTCTCACTCTGACTTCAGTACTCCTCTAGGTAGGCAGATGATACTGAGGATGCTATTTCTGCAATGAATAAAGAGAGCAAATCCCACTTCCTTTCATGACCACCCCTTTGAAAAGGTAATCAAGAGTTATGAGGAGCTGCTTAGACTGAACTTCATCCCTCATTTCTATTGCCTAGAAATAACTGATGGAATTTCAAAGGAAACTGCCTGTGGAACTTATTCCCTCTATGGAAACAGACACTAAAGGTGTATTCTAAGCAATATAAAAATACTATGGCTTTTTATTTTCAGCCTTCTAAAAAAGACATATGATCTCTAGGTCCCAGCAACAAAAATACTTTGTTATATTGCCATATGGCATGACATTTAAAGCTTTGGATAAGTGTACTAACAAAGTTTCCTGCTCTGACATTTGAGGTATACGGTCCTTAGCTATTCATCTCATTTGTCCTAGTTCCAGTTTCACCACATTGGGACTCTGGGCTGAAGGTCCCATGATACAGCTGGATTTGTCATGTGGGATTTTAGAGGTTATTCAGGCTGCTAGTAAGCATTTGCCTTGGCAAGCCTTCATGTGGAACAGTTCAAAGTGTGGCTGGAAAGGTCACTTGCATACTTCAGTCAGTCATCCTGCTGATGATCATGACTTATTTCAGCACTTGTATGAACTTGGTTTTAGTTATTTCATAGTTAAAGTGCACTGCATTTTCTTATGATTCATTCTCTATATCCCTGCAAAGTCCTAGCAGAGCACATTTCACAAGAAGCTCTTCTGTGCTTTTCATTTAAGATATGTCTGCACAAATGTTTAGGTGAACTAGTCACTTGTCGTCATTGGACACCAGTAATAAGCACTACAAGTTGGACTGTATATCCAAGACCAGAGGAGGCTTTACAATGGCAGTTATCCAATAGATATTGCAGTGGGACTTAACTTAGTTATCAAATTCATAACTTGGTATTCCATCTGTAAATAGTGAATTATTGTGAGGATGCAAAAAGAGATGTCATATCATGTACAGTTGAGTGAGGTATTCATAATAGTAGCTGTTTGAATCTCTTTCGTATCCTTGCAGGATAAGTTTCCCTTCCATTCCACTAGTCCATTTCCCTTCTGTATGCTCATTGTTGTATAGGCCTTGTGCAATGTTCATAGGTGAGTAATAGGCTAGCTGCCCCTGTGGGTCAGTTTAAGCATAGCTAATTTCTCTTTCAAAGGGGAAAATCAAACCCTGTACCTTGTGACTCTGTGGTCAATACCAGAGCCAATATACCAAACCCCAAACCCTTAAATATAGGCAGTTACTAGTCTAACATTCACAGTAGGTCTTTTGAAGCCTAGCCGTGCTTCCAGGATGGGGAATAAACCCTGTACCTTGTTTCTGTCAGATAAACACCTTAACCATTATAGGAACCACCATGCATAGCTAAATGCTAAATGTAGTTTAACTGTGGGTAGTTTGGTTAAATATCTTACCAACCTTAGTACGCTTGCTGTTTTGTTATAGGCTCTGGTATGTAATAGATATAAATGGCAGTTATATTACCAGTCCAATTTAACAACAATTGTGTGTTTGGAGTATGGTGAGCTGCTAAGGCTTAATATAGCTTCATGCTGTTGGAATAAGGCTCCTGAGAGATAAATCTTCTCTGTGTGCTATCTTGGCTGAGGTCTATGGTAAAGACTGGCTTTTGCAGCACATTCTTAACCAGGACCAAGGCTGGAGTCTGTATGTAAATTCTGTCACACTTTGAAACAGAACAATCTTTTTCAAGAAGAGAAAACGACCAACCTGTGCTGTGTAAATGTCTCACCAAACAGATAAACCGGAGTAAAGCAGTCTAAAAAAGTGTAATGATGAGATGACACCAGGATCTCAGCATAAAATGAACAATCTTTCATTTTAAAACAACATAAGTGCTTTCACAGCTCTTGCTGCTTCTTCAGATGGCAGTATAAAAATGCAGTCACACACACACACACACCAATTTATACAGAAATTCAACTAGCAAATCAACCAATTAAACAATTATGTATTAAAAGAATACAAGCAATAAATGTAATAAAAAATTTAAAAATAAGAAATAAACTTAAATACAACTAATGCACGTAAGTGTATGTAAAGCTCATCTAAAAAGTGAACGTGTCCGTAACAAAGGTTTAAGGGGGACTTTATCATTTAGTCCTGAACCATAATCATCCCTTAGCCTAGCTATCCACTTTCTCTCTAAGCTTTCAGTAGCATTCCTAACATCACCCAGCCTCTTAGTAGCAGGTACCTGTGCTAAAACTTGAAACTTAAAACAATGTGTGTGTGAGGTGAGCTTCACATGTTTAGAAAGAGCGCTGCACTCAATACCATTCTTTATATATCTTAAATGTTCTACTGTATGTTCCTTCAGCTATCAGTCTATATAAAACCTCATGCAGGCAGCGCTAAATAAACTACATGAGAAGTACAAGTAGCTTGAACATCCAACACATACTGTTTACCCTGATCTCAATGTATAAACATACCAGGGTACTTTTCCGTTATTGGGGCAACAGGTCGCCACACGTAGCGAGTATTCCAGCCGAATGACTGCAGATGTAATTTGTCAACATCTGCTTTTTTCCTAACAAACTGACAGTCGTGAATGCTGGCAGGTTTCAATGCTCTGTAGACAGGGACGTCAAACATACTCTGCTTTGCACTTTGGCCTCATTGTATAGCATTACCCCTCACTTCCGTGATATTTGAAATGTACTTATGGTCTCCAAATGTTGCCTTCATAAGGATTTTTGCGTTCTAGATAATCGCTGTCATGATTTTGTATTTGCATTTGTATGTGCCTTTCAATAATTATTTCTTAAGTGGGCATGGAAGAACAGGCACTACAAATAACATCTTATTTGAGCTTGAATTATGCAGGCTGGGGTGGGAAGCTGTCGTAAAACATTGTTTGCGGCCTTACATGTTAACAATCACACAATTACTGATGTGTTTCCAAACTCTAGCTTTCAGACTTGTGTTATGTATAGTATGTTTAGATATTTAGATGTTGGCACACCTCATGCCAATAAATAAATAAGCAAACAAAATAAATGCCGGTGGACCTGTTGCTTATTTTTATTTATTTATGTTTCACATTAACCATTTTAATAATAAAAGATCTGACAAGCAAAATACAAAATGGTCAGCATCACTACTTAATCACTATTGCACGTTTTTGAAATTGTAATGCAAAACAAACCTTTAACAACCGCTTCAGGCCTAACAGCTGTGTGATCAGTGCGTGAGCATGCCACGGCCTTCGAACTGTTGCCATGATAACAGAAAAGTACCCATACCAGTAGTGTCATTATAACTGCAGCACTTACAAGTATGACATGGTCTAGTTCCTTTATAAGTGGAACCCATTTTATTCCTAGTAGTTTTACCATCAATAAGCTGTTTTGGATAACAAAGCATGTGTTTTAAAGATCGTTTCTTCTTAAAGATAAAGTTAGGTTATTCACCCACTATCTTTTTAAGATCATTATTCATTGTTATAACGGGCCAGTGCTTCCTCATAATATCCAAGACATACCCTGTAGTATAAGAATAAGTCATCGGTACCCTGCATTGACTATCACTCAGTCTCTTGGGGTGAACAGAAGGTGGATTTGAAGAAAAGAAGGGCCTGGCTCTACCTTCTCTAACATTAGAGACTTTATTTAGCTTAAAATAAAATTTTAACTTGCAATTTATCAGCATCACTGTGTCTGGAATTGGTGCATCTGCTGAGGTTTATCATCTTGCCGGCTTCCTTTTTCAAGTTTGGTTTGTTTTGCGGCATTTCAGTTTTTTTGACCTTAGACTCTACCCAGAGGGACATGCAGAAGGATATTACTGAGTTTGCTATGCATGCATCTGAGGGAGGAAATACACTGGTCTTGAATGGTATTTTGCCTTCACCCGGAATGATGTCAAGATTCAAAGACAAGATTAGTGGCTTTAACAATTGTCTACAGAGTTGATGTCATTCTACAGGGATCCAGTATGTGTCAGCTTGGGATGTAATGACTGGCAGGTTTTCCTGCTTTGCCAAAGACGGCCTTCACCTCTCTTACCAAGGCTGCCATATCCTGGCTAAAGCCTTTACAGTCCCCACAGTGCCTTTTTTAGGCAGAGTCCATCAGATGGACATTCTAACCTAGTAAATTCTAATTTAGAACACATTAATGTAGCTCTACACAGTGCCAAGTGTCTTAACAAAAATGCTCGAACCTGAGGCTTTCCTGCAATATTTACAGTATATATGTATAGTTATGGAACCATGGTTTCAGAGCATGGAAATAACTCCTTGTTTATGGGTATAACGCATATCATGTCTTCAAACCCATTGGCAATTGTAGAAAAGTATAAGTATTTGTCAAGGATATCATCACCTGACATCAAATTCCTTGGGACACCACATGTGACATCCTATAATTTCAAATCACCCTAAACAAAACCAATTACAACTTCATAGCTAGCTATAGAACACCCTCTATGTCCCCACCTGAGCACAAAAGCTATTTTAACACAGTTGAAATTCCCATTAAATCCAAAACCTTTCTACTGGGGGACTTCAACTATCGATCAATAAGCTGTCTGACCTACACTGGCAATGGTTGGCATGCCCAGCACTTCCTTGATATTATAAATGCTAACTCTCTTTCACAAATAATTAACCATCCTACAAGAGGCCCAATATCCTAGATCTAGTCATCGCAAATATGGTCACTTCTTGTAAAGTTCCATCATGTGTTGTTAAATCAGACCATAATTTAATGACCTTTTCCTTTAAAACTGGTGATACTTCCTCTGTAAATAGCTTTGTGTTTAGGGACTTCTCAAAAGCAACCCTTCAGTTGCTTAATGACTTAAATCAATTGTACTGTAATCCTCCCCATAAGGATCCTATTGCTACAGCTGCTACCTAGGCCTCTCGCTTCTACTAACAGTTAAACAGTTGTATTGATAAAGCAGTCCCTAGCCACAGCAAATATAATGAAAAGTTTAAAAGCAACACCATGTGGTGGAATGCACATATAAATAAATTATACAGCAAGAGAAAGAAACTGGTTAATGCTTATAAGAAGTCTCATTCTACCTACCTTAAGAACACACTTAATTAAACTAACAAATGCTTAAGAGAACCATTAGGAAGTTCAAAGCCAAACATGATTTAAAATAGCCACTAAAACCAAAAAATAACTGCATATCATATTTTAACTGTCAGGAAGTTATAAACTAACACCTAAAAGTGTAGTGCTAGTTTGCAATAATACTGTACTCTCTGACCCAAAGAAAATACCTAATGTCCTAGCTAACAAATTTAGTGCAAATTTTATTCCACCCACAGTTTCCACAATCCCACCGACCCCCTTTAATAACTATGGAACAAGTTCTCTCAGCCCTTTCAAAAATTAAGAATTCTTATCTATGGGAGCTGGCCTGACACTAGATTGCCTGACTATCAGTGCCTAATGTGGCCTTTCTGAACCCCTACTTTAACTCTAAGCCTGTCCACTGGCTACATTCCTGAATCCCCTAAAACAATTATTGTAATGTCATCACACAAAGGTAATCCAACCACAGACCCTGCTAACTATAGACCCATTAGTCTAACTAGCCTTATATGTAAAGCTATGGAGTGCATTACCTCAGACTTCATTAATCTGGACATTAAAAATCTCTCAACCCTGGACCCACATCAGTTTGGCTTTATCAAAGGAAGATCCAGCCTCTTTAACCTCATAATTTTTTGAAAAAGTAACTGAACCAGTGGATAGTGGTTATGAAGTGAAGACACCATATCTAGAATTGATCAAGGCCTTTGGCACTAGTGCCCATATAAGCGTTTTTGATAGAGTCGTAACTCTGAATATAAATCCTTATATTATGCAATGGATGGTTAACTAGTTGTCTGACAGAACCCATGTGATTTGAGTAGTAGGTGTCACTGTTAAAAGCAAAACAGTTACCAGTGGTATAACAAAGGGCACAGTTTTGGGTTCTTTCCTATTTGGCATATGTTTCTCAGACCTTCAGGCCAGCACTTCTGGCCTATGGTTAACTAAGTTTGCAGATGACTATAAACTGGGTATTATTATTTGATCTTCAACTGACTCACAATTGATCCAACATAGCTTAGTCAAAGTTAACCATTGGTGCAAGGACAATGGTCTCAAATTAAATGTAAAACAAATGTAGCATAGTTCATTTTGGCAAATTAAACAGTTTCACTTACCATATAGGACCTGCATACCTCCAGTCATATATTGTCATTTGACCATCATGTTTCTACAGTAGTTTAGAAAGCCTGTTTTCTGGGTCATCTAATTTGCAGAGGCATATCTACTGGATCTATTTCAATTGATCAAGGTATGACATTGTCGAAACCCATATGGTTGAGATCACATGATCGGCAATGCAGTTTTGTCAATCAATGGAAACAACACAAAAACAATGTTTTGCAGAGGGGCAAGACCCCCTACAACCCCACCCCCTGCTAAATATATATACCAACTTCAAAATTGAACTACAGTGGGGAAAAAGGTACATTCCCCAATCCCCTCTGTACTGTGATCTCAGTCAAAACGGTCGACAAACTGCATTGTCAATTATGTGGTCTCGATGTGGGTTTCGACAATGTCATTCACTGACTAAGTGAAATAGACCCTCTCCACTTGATCCAAAGAAGTCTTTATTCTCCTTTACTCATATCTTATGAGACCCATTATAAAATGCAATGCACCTTATAGGTTCATAGGTTCATAGGTTTATACTAGGCTATCTGCCCTAAGGCATTTATAAGCCTAGCCCAAATTTTTGTGGCTTACGCCACCCTTTATATGAAAAAATACTGTGCCCATTAGTTTGTTGTGCCTCTGTCCAGCAGTGACACAGAGATGATTCCCGGGGTAAACCTATGATCTCCCATCCACAGGTCAAGATTTCTCTTGAACAGAACCAGCGAGGTGCTCTGCCTCACATGGACCGGGATTTTATTCCACAGCATAGGGAGTCTCTGAGTGATAAATCTATCCCTCCAGCACATCCTATTTATATCCGTGCTAAGGTTTAAGTCGCTTGCTCTAGTGGTTTTGGTGGATTTGGATTTTTTGAGGTGGAGCATGTCCATTAATTCCAGGTTGGACATGGCCTTGTATGTCAGGCACATGTCACCTCTGAGCAGACGGTATGCGACTGAATAGAGCTGGAGTTTCTTCAATCTGGCAGCATATGACAGATTTTGGAGTCCCTTTATCCTTTTGGTGAGGAACTTTTGGAGTCTCTCCAATTGCTGCAGATGTCGGGTGAGATACATCCCGAATGGGGCATTGTACTCGATCATTGGTCTGATAAGTGAAGAGTACAGGGGAACAATGACCTCACTAGATCTGGATGTGAATCCCTTCATGATCAGGTGGGCAATGTAGAAGGTCTTTCTAACCACTTTAGCAACGTGAGTGTCAAAAGAAAGGCCACTGTCAACCTGGGTCCCCAGGTCCCTGATAACCTCTTCTGTGCTTAGTGGATTGCCACCTATATGGTAGCTTGGGGTTACCTTGTTTTTCCCGAAGGGTATGACTATACATTTTTTTGGCATTTAACTTCAGGCCATGGCTCTGGCACCAGCTATCTGTTTCCGTGAGTCCCTTCTGAAGGATATCCATGTCCGATGCACTTTCCACTATGGCGCCCAGTTTGCAGTCATCTGCAAACTTTGTCAGCCAAAGTCCTCCCATGTTGGCCTGTACTTCTGAGAAGTAGATGCCGAACAATAGGGGGCCAAGGATCAAGCCCTGTGGGACACCACTTGTGACCGGCTTGGAGTCTGACATAGCGCCAGCAACTCTAACCCTGTGGGTTCTGTCCTTAAGCCAGTTTGCAACCCATCTTGTGACATATGGGTTTACATTTAAGCTGGTAAGTTTTTCTACAATACCCGAGTGGGGTATTGTGTCGAAAGCCTTTGCAAGGTCAAGGTAGGCTGTATGGACTGCCTTTCCCTCATCAATGACCTTGGTGACTGTTTCAAAGAAGTCGACCAAGTTCAAAAGGCATGATCTTCCCTTGACGAAGCCAGACTGGGTCGGGTCCAATGTCTGCAAGTCCCCTATATCTTTGTTTATGAGCTCCATTATGATCCTCTCCATAGCTTTGCAGACTTGACTTGTTAAGCTTATGGGGCGGTAATTACCAGGGTCCATAGAGGCACCGCCTTTGTAGAGTGGGACCACAGTTGCTGTACGCCACTCCTTGGGCACGTATCCTGTGGTAAGGCTGAGATTAAACAGCTGCCTTATGTGCGGTTTTAATTCCTCATTTAGCTCGTGTAGCACACAGCCGGGGACACCATCCAGTCCCATTGATGCTGTGTTTTTAGCTTTAGAGAGAGCAGCTTTCACCTGCGCATTTGAGATGTCTGGGAGGCTACACTCTACTGGGATAGTTATCTCTCCTTTAGGGGAGGAGAGGGGGGTGAAGTTTGCACTGAACCTGTCTGCCAGTATGTTGGCAATGTCTGTGGGTTCAGTGATTTTTGTATCATTTTGGACTAATTCTGAGCATATTTGGGAGTTTCCACCCAGGTTCCTAACATAGCTGAAAAAGGCCTTATGATTGTCCTTTGAATCCATGGCAATTTTTCTCTCAAAATTGGCCTTAGCTGATTTTATGAGTGCTCGTATTTTTTTACTAATAATGATCAGGGGTGACTTCCCTTTTATGGATTTTGTTCTATCATGTAATAGCTTTCTCCTCTTATTGTAAAGTTTGTTAATGGCTGGGGTCCACCAGACTGGACGTTTGCCCTTTGTGGAAAGAGTCTTGGTTTTATTTGGGATTGCCTGATCCATGCAGTCCTGGAGGTGTTCATAGAAGGCATTTGTAAGGGCTTCCGCAGCTTGGGTTGTGGTTTCCACTGGCTCAGGGGCCTTGAAGGATACCATACCAGTCTTGAGTAGTGTGAAGCTTGCTTTAGAGAAGTTCTTCACTGTGGTCTTTTTTGTTTGGGGTGGGGGCGGGATGTGGATTTCCAGTGAGATTAGTTTATGATCAGATCTCACCAATGAGGGATATACTTCTGGTGTGGAGCATTTTGTCCCCATGTTTGTGATAATGAGATCTAGTATATTTTCTCCTCTCGTGGGAACAGTGACTAGCTGTTCCATGGCATTTGAATTTATGAACTCCAGGAACCGTTGGGCTAGAAAGTTAGGGCTTGAGTAATGTTCCCAGTCTACATTCGGGTAGTTGAAGTCACCCAATATGATGGTGTTTGGAGATACATTTATACCCTCCAGTGTCTTCAGGAAGGCTGTGTGGGGTTCCTGAGTTTGAGAGGGTGGCCTGTAGCATGCTACAATTTGTAGAGCAGTTTTGCCTATGGTTAGTTGCACCTGGATGGTTTCCGAAGCTTCGTGCGTTGCCACCAACCTGGAGGTGTGGGTATCCTTTATGAATATGGATACACCCCCTCCTTTTGTGGTGTGGTCTGGGTTTTGGGGCCGGAACGCATGATATGAGGTAAAACCTAATAGTGCTGGGGTGCTCTCAGGAGCCTTGAACCAGGTTTTAGTTACAGCACAGACATCGATGTTCTCCATACTGAGAAGGGCCTCGAGTGCGTGCATTTTGAGATTTAGACTTCTGGCATTGAGCAGCATTACCCTCAGTTTCTTCCCATTTTTGTTTTCTAGGGTGGTAGGTTTAGAATTTGAGCCTTGCCTAAAAAAGGCACTATGGGGGTGGCAAAAGCCTTAGCCAATATCCGGAATCCCAGGGGTGACAGGTGCAAGCCATCCCTTGAAAAGCAGCGTGGCTTGTCAAGCATGTCATCCCAGGCAGACAGACACTGGATCCCCTTTGAATGACATCAGACATTAAGCCAATTGTTAAAGCTGATCATCTTGTCTCTATATTGTGGCATCATTCTTGGTGAAGGAAGGATACTGCTCAGGGTCAGGGTCATACCTACCTGGGCTACATAATCAGAGAGCTCCTCTATGTCTCTTTTCATGTAGTCCAGGGAGGTACATCTCAGGTCATTCACACCAGCATGGACAATGACTGTGTCATATTTGTACTTGCCGTGGAGTGACCCGAGTGCTTGTGTTATGTGGCGGATTCTAACGCCCCATAGGCAGCTTACTGTGACCCTCTCCTTGTTCAGCCTGGTGAGTGGGACGTCAGTGTGTCTGACTATGGAGTCACCTATGACAAGTATGTTTGGTGTTGTATTTGGCCTTAAGGGCTGTGACTGCTTTGCACACTGCTTTTGTGGTTTATGTGTTGCTTGTGGGGTGTCTTGAGGTAGCAGTTGTTTGGGTGTCTGCTTTGGAGGCCTCTGCTGTTTAGGTAAATTTTTACTCAGAGCCTCCGAGTATGTCTTTTTGTGTTTATGTGTTTGATTCAGTGGTGTGGTAGCATTATGTGAGGCTGGTTTTGTGGTGTGTGTAGTTGCCTTCTCCTCCTGTCTGGTCTTGCCAGTCCTGAGTTGAGAGAGCTCAGCCTCCAGTTTGGCTAAATAGTTGCATCTCTCGCAAGTATTTGTGTTATGTGGGAGGAGGAGAGGGTTGTTTGTGTACATGAGGCAGTTATAACATTGCCTCAAGATTCCCAGATTCACCAGCTGGACCGGAGAGGAGATTGACAACTGACCTTTTGACATGCTAGAATAATATTGGGAATTCCTTAATAATTGAAAACAAGGGCCAGTGGGGAGTGAGGGTGTAGTGCTTTTAATTTTTAGTGCTGACTTATATAATTGCTTTAGTGAGCAAGTGCCAGGTAACTTGAGTGCAATGTGTTACAAGTAACTAAATGCAAAAACAACAAACAGTAACTTTCTTTCAAGTGAAACAAGGAAATAAGTACAGTAAGCAATGCAGATATCACTAGTGATCCACAGAAGCTGAGAAGGTGCGTATTAGGTGGAATTAGCTTCCAGTGAAATAACAAGCAAACAAACAACAAGCATATAAACAAAGCTAGATTCAGCAGGCCTGGATCTAGTCTATGCTAGAGCAAACAAGGTGTACCAATTTCAGTAAGATACAGTTCAAATATTCAGGCACTATAAACCTTTAACCAGAAATTCCCAGCTCAGAAGGGCAGAGTCCAGCCTCTTCTCCCACAAGAGTGCAGACCACGAACCTTCTTAATGTAAAATAACTGGCCTGAAGCCCAAGTGCCTAAATCAGAACTAATACACTTGGACACTGGGCTCTCAATCAGCAGTTCACAACTTAGAAGGATGAAAGCTACCTGTCCTGCCACCACAGTGCTTGCCACAAACCTTCCTAATGTAAAACAACTGGTCTGAAGCCCAAGTGCTTAATCCAAAAGACTTAGAATGATAGCTACACTTTAATCAAGTTACAACCAAGCAGTAATAAATACAATTGAATACTTTAGAGAATGTCTGGATTAGTGCTCAAGTTACACAAACAAAGCTAGATCCAGCAGGCTCGAATCCAGTCTATGCCACAGCAAACAAGGCGCACCAACTTCAGTAAGAAGCAGTTCAGATATGCATGCACTATAAGCCTTTAACCAGAAATTCCCAGCTCAGAATGGCAGAGTCCAGCCTCTCCTCCCACAAGAGTGCAGACCACGAACCCTCTTAATGTAAAATAACTGGCCTGAAAGCCCAAGTGCTTAAACCAGAATTAATAGACTTTTAGAATAACAGACACTGAGCCCTCAATCAGCAGTTCCCAACCTAGAAGGATGTAAGCTACCTGTTCTGCCACAACAGTGCAGACCACAAACCCTCTCAGTGCAAAACAACTGGTCCAAAGCCCAAGTGTTTAAACCAAAAGGCTTAGAATGAGTTACACCATGCAGTAATAAATACAATTGAGTAGGTAGAAACACAAGTACAGTAAAAGCAGATGACATTTTTTTTTTTTTTATTTGAACAAGTGCTGAGATCAAAGAAACAGATTTGAGTGCTGAAACTAGAAAACTGGCTAGTTATAAGAAAATAAAACAAGCTAGAAGGCTTCCCTCAAACACAAAAGGGCTTGGGGGCTCAGAAGCCTACAAATAGTCTATACCACTTAACATGAAAGGCAGGAAATAAGCTTAATTATTTTGTCTGTTTCCCAGATGCTCTCTTTGTACACAGTAGGAGTGCCTGAAATCAGAATATGATCTCACTGCACTAAGTTGAGTGAGCAAATGAGATGGGCCCAGAGGCAGGCTGAGGGGCGGGCAGTTTCAAGGCCACTAAGATTAACACCAAAACAAAAACAGGGAGGGTGGGTGGGAATAACTGAAGAGCAGAATAACTGCCACTTCAGTTAAATATTCCTTCAAAACAGTTTAAATCAAATTAAATACTGTATTTTTTTTAAAAAAAAGTGCAGATAAAGGTACTTAAATTCTCTTATACGTCCAGTTGAATATAACCAAGTTCTTAGCCGGCCAAAGCTGAGGTTTTTAAGCAGAAAATATTTCACAATGCACCAGTTAAATAGGCAAGGACAAGAAATCAAAGAATGTGGCTACCCCCACACCTGTAATTACTAGCAAATAACAAAATTCAGCAAACACTAGCTTCAGTTCAAGTTACTGAAGAGCAGAATAACTGCCACTTCAGTTAAATATTCCTTCAACACAGTTTAAATCAAATTAAATACTGTATTTTTTAAAAAAGTGCAGATAAAGGTACTTAAATTCTCTTATACGTCCAGTTGAATATAACCAAGTTCTTAGCCGGCCAAAGCTGAGGTTTTTAAGCAGAAAATATTTCACAATGCACCAGTTAAATAGGCAAGGACAGGAAATCAAAGAATGTGGCTACCCCCACACCTGTAATTACTAGCAAATAACAAAATTCAGCAAACACTAGCTTCAGTTCAAGTTACTGAAGAGCAGAATAACTGCCACTTCAGTTAAATATTCCTTCAACACAGTTTAAATCAAATTAAATACTGTATTTTTTTAAAAAAAGTGCAGATAAAGGTACTTAAATTCTCTTATACGTCCAGTTGAATATAACCAAGTTCTTAGCCGGCCAAAGCTGAGGTTTTTAAGCAGAAAATATTTCACAATGCACCAGTTAAATAGGCAAGGACAGGAAATCAAAGAATGTGGCTACCCCCACACCTGTAATTACTAGCAAATAACAAAATTCAGCCAACACTAGCTTATGTTCAAGTTACTGAAGAGCAGAATAACTGCCACTTGAGTTAAATATTCCTTCAACACAGTTTAAATCAAATTAAATACTGTATTTTTTTAAAAAAAGTGCAGATAAAGGTACTTAAATTCTCTTATACGTCCAGTTGAATATAACCAAGTTCTTAGCCGGCCAAAGCTGAGGTTTTTAAGCAGAAAATATTTCACAATGCACCAGTTAAATAGGCAAGGACAGGAAATCAAAGAATGTGGCTACCCCCACACCTGTAATTACTAGCAAATAACAAAATTCAGCAAACACTAGCTTCAGTTCAAGTTACTGAAGAGCAGAATAACTGCCACTTCAGTTAAATATTCCTTCAACACAGTTTAAATCAAATTAAATACTGTATTTTTTTAAAAAAGTGCAGATAAAGGTACTTAAATTCTCTTATACGTCCAGTTGAATATAACCAAGTTCTTAGCCGGCCAAAGCTGAGGTTTTAAGCAGAAAATATTTCACAATGCACCAGTTAAATAGGCAAGGACAGGAAATCAAAGAATGTGGCTACCCCCACACCTGTAATTACTAGCAAATAACAAAATTCAGCAAACACTAGCTTCAGTTCAAGTTACTGAAGAGCAGAATAACTGCCACTTCAGTTAAATATTCCTTCAACACAGTTTAAATCAAATTAAATACTGTATTTTTTTTAAAAAAAAGTGCAGATAAAGGTACTTAAATTCTCTTATACGTCCAGTTGAATATAACCAAGTTCTTAGCCGGCCAAAGCTGAGGTTTTTAAGCAGAAAATATTTCACAATGCACCACTTAAAAAGGCAAGGACAAGAAATCAAAGAATGTGGCTACCTCCTCACCTGTAATTACTAGCAAATAACAAAATTCAGCAAACACTAGCTTCAGTTCAAGTTACTGAAGAGCAGAATAACTGCCACTTCAGTTAAATATTCCTTCAACACAGTTTAAATCAAATTAAATACTGTATTTTTTTTAAAAAAGTGCAGATAAAGGTACTTAAATTCTCTTATACGTCCAGTTGAATATAACCAAGTTCTTAGCCGGCCAAAGCTGAGGTTTTTAAGCAGAAAATATTTCACAATGCACCAGTTAAATAGGCAAGGACAAGAAATCAAAGAATGTGGCTACCTCCTCCCCTGTAATTACTAGCAAATAACAAAATTCAGCAAACACTAGCTTCAGTTCAAGTTACTGAAGAGCAGAATAACTGCCACTTCAGTTAAATATTCCTTCAACACAGTTTAAATCAAATTAAATACTGTATTTTTTTTAAAAAGTGCAGATAAAGGTACTTAAATTCTCTTATACGTCCAGTTGAATATAACCAAGTTCTTAGCCGGCCAAAGCTGAGGTTTTTAAGCAGAAAATATTTCACAATGCACCAGTTAAATAGGCAAGGACAGGAAATCAAAGAATGTGGCTACCCCCACACCTGTAATTACTAGCAAATAACAAAATTCAGCAAACACTAGCTTCAGTTCAAGTTACTGAAGAGCAGAATAACTGCCACTTCAGTTAAATATTCCTTCAACACAGTTTAAATCAAATTAAATACTGTATTTTTTTAAAAAAGTGCAGATAAAGGTACTTAAATTCTCTTATACGTCCAGTTGAATATAACCAAGTTCTTAGCCGGCCAAAGCTGAGGTTTTTAAGCAGAAAATATTTCACAATGCACCAGTTAAATAGGCAAGGACAGGAAATCAAAGAATGTGGCTACCCCCACACCTGTAATTACTAGCAAATAACAAAATTCAGCCAACACTAGCTTAGGTTCAAGTTACTGAAGAGCAGAATAACTGCCACTTGAGTTAAATATTCCTTCAACACAGTTTAAATCAAATTAAATACTGTATTTTTTTAAAAAGTGCAGATAAAGGTACTTAAATTCTCTTATACGTCCAGTTGAATATAACCAAGTTCTTAGCCGGCCAAAGCTGAGGTTTTTAAGCAGAAAATATTTCACAATGCACCAGTTAAATAGGCAAGGACAGGAAATCAAAGAATGTGGCTACCCCCACACCTGTAATTACTAGCAAATAACAAAATTCAGCCAACACTAGCTTAGGTTCAAGTTACTGAAGAGCAGAATAACTGCCACTTGAGTTAAATATTCCTTCAACACAGTTTAAATCAAATTAAATACTGTATTTTTTTTAAAAAAGTGCAGATAAAGGTACTTAAATTCTCTTATACGTCCAGTTGAATATAACCAAGTTCTTAGCCGGCCAAAGCTGAGGTTTTTAAGCAGAAAATATTTCACAATGCACCAGTTAAATAGGCAAGGACAGGAAATCAAAGAATGTGGCTACCCCCACACCTGTAATTACTAGCAAATAACAAAATTCAGCAAACACTAGCTTCAGTTCAAGTTACTGAAGAGCAGAATAACTGCCACTTCAGTTAAATATTCCTTCAACACAGTTTAAATCAAATTAAATACTGTATTTTTTAAAAAGTGCAGATAAAGGTACTTAAATTCTCTTATACGTCCAGTTGAATATAACCAAGTTCTTAGCCGGCCAAAGCTGAGGTTTTTAAGCAGAAAATATTTCACAATGCACCAGTTAAATAGGCAAGGACAGGAAATCAAAGAATGTGGCTACCCCACACCTGTAATTACTAGCAAATAACAAAATTCAGCAAACACTAGCTTCAGTTCAAGTTACTGAAGAGCAGAATAACTGCCACTTCAGTTAAATATTCCTTCAACACAGTTTAAATCAAATTAAATACTGTATTTTTTTTAAAAAAGTGCAGATAAAGGTACTTAAATTCTCTTATACGTCCAGTTGAATATAACCAAGTTCTTAGCCAGCCAAAGCTGAGGTTTTTAAGCAGAAAATATTTCACAATGCACCAGTTAAATAGGCAAGGACAGGAAATCAAAGAATGTGGCTACCCCCACACCTGTAATTACTAGCAAATAACAAAATTCAGCAAACACTAGCTTCAGTTCAAGTTACTGAAGAGCAGAATAACTGCCACTTCAGTTAAATATTCCTTCAACACAGTTTAAATCAAATTAAATACTGTATTTTTTTAAAAAGTGCAGATAAAGGTACTTAAATTCTCTTATACGTCCAGTTGAATATAACCAAGTTCTTAGCCGGCCAAAGCTGAGGTTTTTAAGCAGAAAACATTTCACAATGCACCAGTTAAATAGGCAAGGACAGGAAATCAAAGAATGTGGCTACCCCCACACCTGTAATTACTAGCAAATAACAAAATTCAGCAAACACTAGCTTCAGTTCAAGTTACTGAAGAGCAGAATAACTGCCACTTCAGTTAAATATTCCTTCAACACAGTTTAAATCAAATTAAATACTGTATTTTTTTAAAAAAAAGTGCAGATAAAGGTACTTAAATTCTCTTATACATCCAGTTGAATATAACCAAGTTCTTCTTTTGGCATGCATTTATCTAAACATATCATAGATCTTCAGAGACCTCAGAGATTTCTAACTAAAAACATCAGTGGTCTCAAAAATCTAAGTTATCAGGAGACATTAGCAGCCCTTTCTCTGTACTCACATCTCTTACAGACTTTTGCAGATCTATAGTTAGCCTTTTGTGCCATGAAAGATTCAACCCTATTTGATCTCCCTTCATTTGTAGAGCTAATGATACATCAAATACTTGATTAAAGGAAGTAAACCTTCATCAGCAGAGAAATAAGGCTCATTAGCATGATAGATTTATATCCCAACGTATCTCTCACCTCTGGAGCAAAGTTCTACTACATGTCAAGCAGAACAGCACCCCTGCCTCCTTAATGGTAAACCTAGAGAATAGGACAGGCAACCTTAACTTTTTTCCTGATCTATCTTGTCTTGTTCTCCTTGAGGTTATATGGACATTTTGAATAGAGTTTTTTGATTAGGCTTGAAATAGTTTGTAGAGTGATTGCCTAGTACTTACCTATGAAGCTATGAACCTATAAAGCAGTTACTTGTTTTGGTGTCATATTTTTGTATAATTGTAGTGCTGAACTTTTGAGGAATTTCATTTCTTCTGATGCTGACATCATAAATAAACCTTGGAATGTAAATGTGGATTGCATAGGTCATCTCATCATGATTACTAGGATGGTTGCGGATCTTTAGTCATAATTTATTGGTTTCTGCCTCAAATCCTATGACATAATGGCAGCTCTTCAGTCCTTCTTTTCATCTGTGTTTTGCTCTATATTTATTTATTTATTTGCTTGTTAGGTTATCTATCTATCTATCTATCTATCTATCTATCTATCTATCTATCTATCTATCTATCAGTGTGTTAACCAGAGTAGTAAAGTAATCACTTTGGATTGTGAAGCATTGCATGCCTGTGCAGTGACAAGGGAATTGCTCTTCTTCCCTCTAATTCCTGGTTAAATATTTTTGTCAAAGTAATACCTGTTTGGGATCTGCGCATGCTAACCTGTTTCTGAGTTGTGCTCCCCACTGGTGATGGTGTTATACAGTATCACATTGTGCATCCTTCCTTGTGAATACCCCTAGTACCTCTGTGGGGCAGTTTGCAGTTTTACGTTGTGCATCATTCCTTGTGAATAGCCTTAGTACCTCTGTGAGGCAGTATAGAGTATCACACTGTACTTCCTTCCTTGTGGATACCCTAGTACCTCTGTGGGGCAGTATGCAGTATAACGCGGTGCATCTTTCCTTGTGAATACCCTTAGTAGTTCTGTGGGCAGTATACAGTACCACACTTTGTATTCTTCCTTGTGAATACTCATAGTACATCTGTGGGGTAGTATATAGTATCACTCTGTGCTTCCTTCCTTGTGGATACCCCTAGTACCTCCATGGGGCAGTATATAGTATCATGCTGTGTATCCTTCCTTGTAAATAACCCTAGTACCTCTGTGGGGCAGTATACAATATCATGCTGTGCTTCCTTCATTTTGAATACCCCTAGTAACTCCATGGGGCAGTATATAGTATCACATCATGCATCCTTCCTTGTGAATACCCCTAGTAAATCCACGGGGAAGTATACAGTATCATGCTGTGCATCCTTCCTTGTGAATACCCCTAGTGCCTCTATGGGGCAGTATAAAGTGTCATGCTTGTGAATATGACTAGTACCTTCGTGGGACAGTACCAATCTGCTCTTGTGTTATACGAATTGTGCAGGATATAATTTTAGATAATTTTGGAGAGTGTGACCCTAAGTTCTGTCCTTCTCCACAGGTCTATTTTAATGAACTGTGTCATTATTTGCTTTTTGTTTTTTTAAGTAGCAGTATATTTGATGTAGTGTTTCTTATATAACTGACAATGGACCAGTAGGAGTACAGATGCATTTGTAGCCTTGCCATCCCAGAAAAGAATATTCTCAATAGAACCACAAATGAATGGAAGACTTAAATCCTCCATGCTGTAAGAATATCCCCTTCTATTATATTTATTCAATGTCAATAAGCTATAATGTGTTGGAAATGGAGATCCTTTAAAACATCCCTACAACAGCGGTACCTTTGCAAACAGACATAAATATGTTTCTGAGGTGGCAAACTTTTACCACTCCCCCCCCCAAAAAAAAAGTCTTGTTGCTTACTGTTATTAATCCTTTCCCAACATACAACCACTGTAACAGAAATCTTTCTTAGGCCCTAAAGTGCTATGGTGTTCTGTTTATCCTGTAGCAGTAATACAGGTCAACATAGCATCACTTACCTACAAGTTTTGCATGTTCTTTGTGCAATACATTTTCTTATGTATTCAAACTGTGATCATGTTTTAGTTTTCTTTCTGTATGCTTATTTGTTTAAATTTTGTATTTAATGTGTTTTTGCACATGCTTTTCATTTTGCTGTTTTTTCATTGTTACTTCCTATCTCTTGATCTGATTATACCATGGCCATGGTTTGAATATTTCAGCAATATTTTGTGCTTCACTATTTATTTCCTAGTAATCATCTTGAAAATAAGTAAACATATTGTGTATAATGTGAGTCACATGATGCACCCTAGCCAGAGCAGCAGGGAACTGGTCCTGAAAGAACTTTTGAGCAGGACTTTATTTTGAAATATGTGGTTTTTCACATGATTTCAAAATGTGACTATTTCCTGATGGAGCCGTAAGAGATCAGGATGCACCAATTTCATTTTAAAACATTACTGTAGTTGAACAACATTTCTACATGTCTGCAGGAGAAAACCTGTCTTAGGACTGACTACTTTTGAATGTCATGAGAGGTCAGCATGTAGGTAACTATTTTTATTTACGCATTTGTTTGTTTGTTTATTTATTTATTTATTTGAATTTATTAACCAGGTAGGTGGGCTGGTCCTCTCCAGGTGAATAACACAATTACCAAACAATAACAGTATCAGTTTGAAGTTACACATCAACACAGACACTACTAGAACTTAGCAATAACACTTAGTACAACACAATTTTGTACACAGCTTAAAAATATAGAGTATGTATTGTATTTAGAGCTATGCGCTTTATAATAGAAGGAGTGAAGAGGGGGCATAGTCTTGTCACCATTTATGACTGAGCTCTGCATTTCACTCTGTTTTGACATGCATTATAGTTTGAGACCAGTATTGAGGTGTCAACTATAATGCTGCACTATTACCTTTTAGAAGGTATATTATACAAATAATAATATTTGAAATGATAAATCCTGCATTAGAAGTAGCTGAGGCTGTACTTACAGTACTGGTAGAGTAGGGAATCAAATGCAGATGGGGGGGCCATGCAGTCACCTTCAGCTGTTTTTGAGTGTGTGTGTGTGTGTGTGTGTGTGTGTGTGTGTGTGTGTGTGTGTGTGTGTGTGTGTGTGTGTGTGTGTGTGTGTGTGTGTTTGTCTGTTCCTTGAAGGCTCTGTCTTACCTAGACATACTGTTCACCTAAATCAACTTGCATTCTTACTTGACCTCTGCTCATTAAAACAAAACATTACTTCCTTAGATGACATACTTACATGATTCATTATGCTATTGAAACTGATGACATGGCTGTTGACCAGAAACATATCACCTGCATGCTGCTTCTAGACATACCTCACAAATGTCCCTAATTTTGCAGAACATCCCTGATTTTGCCTTTTATTTTTGCCCTGTCACTCATAAAAAGTTCCATTTTCTAGTAAATCACCAGGGATTACTGTCAGTCAATAATGCCATATATTAGAGCTTCATACTTCTCATTCTTTGGGCAATACATGCTGATGCAAAAAGTGGTTGGTTTATTAACTTTTTCAGTGAATTAAAGTAATACTTATAAAAATCCAATTTTTGCCTTTTTCTCCCCATTATTTTTGCCTTTGTCCCTAATTTTTGAGCAAAGAAGTTGAGAGCTCTTCTTTCTGGAGATCCTAACTTGCATGCAAAGCTAACTGACTCACCTTTGTCTGTCATAGCAGGCTATTATTACACTGCATAATAACTAACCCCTTTTTCTGCTAAATATATTCTTTCATGACATATCCCCTTTGCCATTCCAGATTGCCTGTCTTGATTAATTTTTTTTACCATGTTTCATAGCTTCTAATCATCCATGTACTCCACATCTCTTTTCTAGCTGTTACCAGGCTCACCACATTTATGTTGTATCCTACACTGCTCCTGGCTGACCATGGACAGTTGTAACCCTGTGTTCTGCTTCCTGATTTTTACCACAGGCTAACAAGTTTCAGCATCCACCTATCTAGCTGACAATTATTTAAATTAACTGTACTCTATCATTCTAATTTCAATGCACATTTTTATAACTACATTTAAGTTAATACTGCAGTCTTTGTAACTTGCTCTGACTGTACTCACTACATCTTTTGTCATTTTTTTTGTTTTTTTTTAACCATTTTGTTTCAACCATTGCAACTGTAAAAGGGATTGTGATTGAAATGTTTAATTGTCAAATGAAGCTAAAAGCGTATACAATCTTGCATATGTTGCAAAAAAACTAGCATGCATGTATGCAGAAAGGGCACAACAGTGGTAGAATTCCACAATCCAGTGCTAGAAGCAGGCCCACCAACCCTGAGGTTGAGCATTAAGCCCAAACAATTGTGACAATTCAGAAAAGAGTTATTTTGAAAGTGTCACTCTAATACTCTATCCTTTTCCAAAGCACAAATAAATCCCAGCTCCAGTGACTCAAGTTTTACAAATGGTTTTACATCTGCCACTTTACCACCTAACAGTCACGCTGATTGTCTCATGAGAAACTAGAAATCTTTTAGTTAAATACAACATCAGGCTAGTGTCCTGAATATAAGATCAGCTATTTCTGAATATTTTCTACCCACCTTTTTGGAATTCCTACCCCAGAACTCAACTTTTATTGAACAAAGTGAGTTTACAAATTTTGTAAACATTTCTATGAATCAATTTACCAGAATGAATTGATACTGAAAGACTGACAAAGACAAAAAAGGTAACTGTTAACTCAGTACAATGCTGTGCCAAAAAGTGAAACCAGTAGCCTCAAAAAAATAGGAAAGCACCTAGATTTAAGCCTTTTGCACTCAAACGTTGGTATTATCTGGACACCATTCAAAGAAAACTTTTGATTGAAATACTCCAAACATGTTCCCCCTCCTCCTGACATATTTGTAATTGAAAAATAGTGGCTACAGGCACCTGATAAGGGAGTAGGTCTACCTTTACCTATTACAGAGACTGTGTCACACAGACCAAAATTAGGGGTAGAGTTGCATGCAGACATGGCTGATAAATGAAATAAATATTGCATGCATGCATTCACTTATGCATGTAGGCACACATATACACCTACACAAACATACAAACAAACATACACACACACACACACACACACACACACACACACACACACACACACACACACACACACACACACATTATCACTATTGCTTGTCAGAGAGAAACTTGAATACCCAGGCCTTTATGCAAGGCCTCCAGCAAATTCCTGCACAAAAACATAGAAATGGACACCGGCCTTTTAGAGGGAATGTATCTGCTTCATCCGAGCCAAAGTAATCTGTGTCCATAACTGCAAATGAGCCTGCTTTACTTCTGCCCTTTCAATGAGAAGTTAATCTGTGATTGTATACATAGTTGTATACTCAAGTCTAAGTCAGTCTGCACTCCGCCATGTGTGGAAAGATGCCACTGACAGTGGATGCATTAAAATGGGACAGGGTTGTCAAGGTCCAATCAAAAACTACATTATTAGAACTTTCAAAACATCACATTATATAGCCCGAAGTACTTTGTTATACAGATTGCTCAGTATGCCTTTTTTTCTTTAGAATGCTTTTCTCTTATAAACTGGTGTCTACCATAAAGGTATGTCTTTTGAATGTTTAATACAAATAAAATATTTTTCCATTTTAATTTTGTGGAACATTCTATTTTTTTTTTCACTATTTTATTCTATAAAAATATCGAACCTAAAAAAAAACAGAGAATGATTTTAATACAAGGTATTGCATTGTCATACAAATATCTTTGGCACTAGATGCATGGCCCTGTTTTCATAGAATTTAATACAAGGTTTTGTCATTTTTATACAAAATGTCTTCCATTTTAGCAGCATTGTGATGTTTTGATAGAAACTGCAGTGCCCTGGAGTATAAATTATATAGACCTAAATGCTTTTCATGTGCTTCTGGAGGGATTTTGTTTTGTTGTTTCTTTCTCAATGGCAGCAGTAATAACTCTAAAATAACCAGCATAACTAGACAACCATAATATAAAAAAAATAAAATCTGAATTTAAGTATGATGTATTTATACTTTATGTCACTTGTAATACATTCCATGGCTTTGGAGATGAGGCTCATATGGCTGCTAGGTCGGTAATTAACTAGGTCACTTGAAAGACCACCCCTCGTGCAAAAGCAGTAGCTAAACTTAAGTTAAAAAGTTTAATGAGAGTGTTTGCAATGGCATGCTTAACACTATTAATTAAACAACAATGCATATTTTCAGGTCCCACTGAGGAAGTATTTTTGGGTTTTGTTAGTATTCTCAGTAAATGATTGTTAGACTTAATTGGGGGAGTAAGATGATTTAGATATTTTAGGAAATCTCAGGGATGAAGATGGCACTAAATTTGTTAACAAAGATATTGGCAATGTCATCTGGATCAGAACAGGGGGTCCCATTCTGATTCAGTAATGAGTAATCTATGGTATTGGAGGGGTTTTTTTGTTGTTTTTTTTTTTTTTTAACATAGATAAACCATTCCAAGGTGTCACAAACTCAAAAGCCACCACAAAGATCACTATTAAAATCAAAAAATGACTGAATCCTAAAACAAAACTTTAATATGGTAAGCACTTTTATTACGTACATAGAACTTCATCAGACACCATTACAAATTTTAAATTGTTTAAATAAACTTGCAAAAAGTCACATGATCCAGCTTCTTAATCAATTAACCCTTTCCTCTTCAGTACTATTTTGTAATTTTCTCTGTCATTGATACCAGGAAATTTGCAGGCATTTAGTCGAATTTTCCAGCAATATTCCTTCCAATCTAACTCATCTTCAGGGTCAAACCTTTCTTCATAATTTTATACCTGATCAATGACAGAAAATATACGTGCAAATCTAAATGTGTTTTATATATATATATATATATATATATATATATATATATATATATATATATATTGCTTTATGTGGGCTCTGTATGGCTTTTTATATAGGAAGAACAGTGACAGAATTCAATATGAGGGTTTATGAACATTTGCATGCTGTTGAAAAATCAGATTTAAGTTGTGCTCTATCTAAACATGTATGTAAATTGTACTCTAATGTTAGGGACAAAGTGTATTTTAGATTTTCTGTCATTGATCAGGTATATAATTATAAAGAAAGGTTTGATGCTGAAGATGAGCTAGCTTGGAAGGAATATTGCTTGCAAATTAGGTTGAATTGCAATTTTCCTGGTATCAATGACAGAGAAAATTACAAAATAGTACTGAAGAGGAAGGGGTTAATTCATTAAGAAGCTGGATCATGTGACTTTTTGCAAGTTTATTTAAACAATTTGAATTTTATAATGGTGTCTAATGAAGTTCTATGCATGGAATGAAACTGATTACCATATTAAAGTTTTATGTTTTAGTATTCAGTCATTTTTTATATTAAATTTTTAACATAGCTAAAGAACAATTTACAATTAACTTTGGCATCAAAGGCCAGAATATATTTGCTGAGTCCTTTACTGGTCCTGATAATGTTCTTTAGTTTTGATATTATTTCTGAGAAGATGGATGTACTAAATAATTTACTAGGTTTCTTTCTTTCTTTCTTTCTTTATTTTTGTTGTATAGTTTATTTTTGGTGGTGGACCACCAAGGTGTTTTGTTTTGAATTTCCCATGGTACCTGCTTCTCCTACAGACTGTTAGCTCTATTCATTTTTTCTAAATGGGTACAGAGTTCTTCAGAGAAGCTTGCAGCTGTATTAAGGTCTGAGGAAGTATAATCATTAGCAAATGTTGATATTTCTTCATATAGTAGGCTGAGGTTATCATGTTTATACTCCGTAAATGTGGTGGGTTTGCGCTAAGAGCCCTTGAGAGTTTAATGCAGAAGGTGGCAAGTTTATGGTCAGATATCCCACAGAAAGGAGATATCAGAGTATTAGTGCAGGGGGTAGCCATACATTTGTAAGAATCATGTCAAGAATGCTCTGCCCTGAAGTAGGCTTGTTTACTAGCTGTTCAATGAATTTTTGATTATTAATTCTAGGAGTTTTGGGGCATATCCTATATTGGAGGTATAGGTGTCCCAGGTTATTGAAGGGTAGTTAAGTCACCCCAAATAAAGGAGGTTTTACTAATATGTTGATCAGTTAGAGCACTGAGGAATCCTATATGGTCATCGTCTTCTGTAAAAAGCTACTAGTTGCTAACTAACTCTACTATACAGATCTTCAGTTCAATGTATTCAGTTTGTGAGCCTCTAGGGATCTACCTGGAGGTCACATGTTCACTGACAAGTATGGAGACTGTATGACAGCTGCTATTGGGCCTGAAAGCATGAAAACTGTAAAATCCTTGTATAGAATGAATGCTCTCTTTACATTTAAACCAAGTTTCAGTAACTATTCAGCCAAATGCAGGAGAGCCTGAAGATGAAGCAATTTATTGTTTAGTGTTCTGGCATTAAGGACAGCCATTTTAATGCAATCTGATTTTGGGAAAGATATGTTAGTTACATTGGAATGTACATCAACTGGGCTCTGCCTAAAAAAGGCACAAAAGGGGCAGTAATGGCTTTAGCTAGTCTGTAATGGGAGGTGCAGGCCATTCTTAGCAAAGCAAGCTGAACTGTTAAGGATTTCATCCCATGCTAATATATATTAGAACCCCCAAGAAAGACACTAGCTATTTAACCAATTATTGAAGTCAATTATCTTTTCATTGTATCTAGGCATCATTCGAGGTGAAGGAAGAATTCCAGTCTAGACTAGTGTTATACACGCATTTATAACACACCTTGAAAGTTCTGGTATCTCTCCCTGCATATCCCTCAAGACTCTATGCCTCAAGTCATTCACTCCTACATGCACCATTATGATATCCTAGTTGTATTTCTCAAGAGATAGGGTCCTTGGGGTCCTTGTCACATTTGTCTTTGCGACCTGACATTGTCCTGTTTATATAATCATGTTGGCTGTATAAATTGTACATTAATGATTTGAGATGCTACTGACTTCATTGCTAATATTTCTTTATTTTGCATTCATCTATTTGTTATAAACATTTGTTAATGTCATTTTTAATATAAGGTAAAAAAATTGTATTCATCTTTTCATTCTCCAGTATTTTACTAACAACCTCCCTGCAGTTCCGTAGCTACTTATGAAGACTCGTGGCTGTCATCTAAGAGTGACATTTAAGGTAAGGGGCTTACATGTCTTGATGCCATTCTGTCTTCCTTTCATAATGCTAGCTCTTGTTTTTTACTAATACATGAACACATTTTCCAGCAGCCTTCATGACCATCCAAAGTAATATTTATTGATAGTTATAAATCTTGATAATAATATACCCTGGTAGTAATAAATCCTAATAGTAATATATCCTGATAGTGATATATCCTAATGGCAATACATGCTTCTCAACATTTTTTTTATTTTTCAAATACATTTGAATGAATTCCATAGTATTTATACATAGCATCTTAAATAACTATGTACACTATTTACATTAGCCTGCCACTATAACAGATCTTAATGTATACAGTTACTTTATAAGTATGTCCAATCCATTATCAGAGTGTCTGATCAATTATTGTATAGTGTCAATCAATAAGACTTTTCCCCAAGGATTGTTGATAAATGGCTTTTAATAACTTCTTAGTTCTTTAATTTTAATTTCCAATAATGCTGTGGTCTTCCCTAGGCTGTAGAAGTCTTCCAAAGTTGGTATTGTGTTTGTATTCCATCTTCTTGTTATACACTTCCTTAAATTTGCAAGTGTAGTCCATACTAGATACGTGTTTGACCTATTCAAATGAGGACCTTCATTCACATTTAATAATACAAGACCTTTAGTCAAATAAAATAATTCATTAAATAAAGCTTGTAGAAAGTTATTAATACCATTCCAAAATGGCTCAATTTTAACACAAAGAAAATGTGGTTCCAATCTGCATTGTGTACTTGCTCACCTCTCCCACATATTCCTTTTATGGAAGAACTAATTTTATTGATTCTGTCTGGGGTTAAGAATGCTCTGTGCAAGGATTTCCAATTAAAAACTTTCCAGTATTGTGTAAAGGATGTATATTTTATTGATAATAAGATATTTGTTTTAATATCTTCAGTTAACTGTATTGAGTGTCCTTTTGTTATATATTTCCAATATGACGTTTTGGGTGTTGTTTTATAGTTTATCAGTATTTTGTAAAATTTTGAAATACTGTTTCCCATGTCAAAGTCATTATATATGATTTCATATGTGTATTTCGTAAATTTAGCTATTTCTTTAAATGAATAATTGTTAATTATTCTACTTAAATATTGTGAATATGACAGAATACTCTGTAAAGTTAGCCAGTCCTGTTGTGGAATTTTTTATGTTGTTTTTATTACTTCCATATCTAAAACTTGTATTTCTTTGATACATTGGAGCAAACAAACAAATCCTTTCTGTTCCCAGGAATTAATAATTTCTCTATATATTTTATGTGGAAAGTTCTTTGTGACTATAAATGGTGTTAAAAGATCAAACCATATTTTTAAATCTATATTTGCATTAATAATTTTCCTAAATGAGTCAATGTAATAATTAATCATACAAGTTTTAGTAAGTTTAGTTATGTTATATTGCATACTAACACATAATATGTGCCATGACAAATTGCTTTTATCTGTCATTGGAATTTTTTTTTGTAAATCAAATTCATTTATTGATATTACAGTTAGCAATTCCTTCCAATTTGCAGAGTAATTTGGACTTATCCAATCTGAGATTGTTTTAGATATTGATGCTTTTATATATGTTTCTATATCAGGAAAATGTAATCCTCCCTGTTTCCATGGTCTGATATGATGTATTAAAAATATTCTGTTTCTTTTGGGAAACCATAAAAATGTTATTAGGCATGAGTTTATTTCTTTAAGTATATTCCTTTCTGGTAATAGTTGTATTGCCAAGGCTATATATAGGGTCTTGGGTAGTAAAACCATTTTTATTAACTGTAGTCCATCTTCAAATGTTAATATTATTTTGTTCCATTTTTCCACAGCAGCGGTTAACATTGTCGCCTCACAGCAAGAGGTTCTCTGGTTCGATCCTCGGCTGGGGTGCCTTCTGTGTGGAGTTTGCATGTTCTCCCTGTGTTCGCGTGGGTTTCCTCCGGGTACTCTGGTTTCCTCCCACATTCCAAAGACATGTATCTGGAGTATTTCTCCCCAGGCCTCCACTGAAAACAGGCTCTGTGGAACCTAGTCGGACATTCCCGGTCAACAAATGTTAAATAAATAAATAAATAATTATATTGATGACATTATTGTAGTTTTTTGAGACTAATTTATTATTATCCTTGCATAACTCAATTCCTAGATATTTTAAGGTAGATTTTTGTTTCCCTATGACATGATCCCCTTAGTCTGCAGTTCTTTTTTTATTTAAAAATAAAAATTTTGATTTTTATTTATTGAAATGGAGTCCTGAAGTCATGTGAAATTTGTCAATTAATATATCTAATTCTTCTAATGTCTCTTTTGTATTAGATAATGTTAGTAATATGTCATCAGCAAATAGCATTACTTTAGAATTGATTTGTTCATAAACATCTATTCCTTTGATTTTTATATTGTTACGAATTGAATCTGCCAATATATAAACAGCCAGAACAAATAGAATTGGTGACATGGGACATCCTTTTTTAATGCCTTTTGTTATATTTATAGATTCAGAGGTAAAAGGACCTAACTTGACATACATGACATTATTTGTATATATATTCTTTAGGAGATGAACAAAGGATACAGGAAATTTAAATAGCATTAGGATTTTAAATAAATAATCCCAATTTAGGGAATCAAAGGCTTTCTCTATATCTAATTCAATTATGAGTGTTTCTTTATTTTCTTTATTAACATAATCTATAAGAGAAATTATCCTTTTAATATTGTCATGTGTGTGTCTATGATATATAAATCCAGTTTGATCATTATTTATTGTTTTAGATAATCATATTTTCATTCTTCTTGTTAATATTGTCATAAATATCTTATAGTCATTATTTAATAATTATATAGGTCTATATGAGGTACAGAGGTTTGGAGATTTGTTTTCCTTTAGGGTTGGTGTGATTAAGTAATATCTCCAAGAGGGTGGTATTAAAGCTTTTGATTGAATTTCTAATAGAGTTTTATGGAAGAGGGATAGTATATTTGAAGGAAAAAGTTTATTTCCATAATTATGCCATCCATACCTGGAGCTTTATTATTTGTGACCTCTTTTATTGTATCTGTAATTTCTTTGTAGGATATGGGTGCTTGCAGATCTAGTTTTAATTTTTCTGGTATTCTTTTATATTAGAACATTTTTCATCTAGATTTAATTGATCGGTACATATATTTTCTTTTTGGAAATGTTCCATATAGTGATTTCTATAGGCATCAAGAATGTCACCTATATCTGAGACATTTTCCCTTTCTTGTCATGGAAGATTCTTTTAATGTTATTAGCTTTTGATTGTATTTTGATTCTTGTGGGTAAATTATGTAGATATTTGGGAGAAATGGCCAAGGTATTAATTTTTAGTTTTTCTAAAGCTAAACTAGTTTTATGTGTTTTAAACTACTGTGGTGGTGGTGCTGCGGTAGCGTTGTCGCCTCACAGTTAGACGTTGCCCGTTCGATTCTCAGTTAGAGCATCTTCTGTGTGTCGACATGCGTGAATGGGCATTCCTTCATTGAAGGTTGTGCATTAGGCCTGGCAAGCTAGCACGTAAAAATCTACTGCCAATCATTAGCGGACCGGAGTTCCGCTGTGGCGACCCGTAACTGGGAAAAGCCGAAAGACAAGGTTGGTTTTAAACTGCTTTTATGATCTGTTTCTTTAATTGTATTTGTTTTAACTCATTAAACAATTATGTAATTAAGGGATCATGGGGTATAACAGAGAAAGTAGCAGCTTGTGATGCATTTATTCATACATCTGAAGAAGTCTTGTTGACAAAAACGCTGTGGGGACTGTTGCATTTATGTTTTGAATAAATGGCTGTTCCTTCTGACTATTGCTTGGCACATGACTTTGTGGACCTCCTTTTGGTGCATGTACTTGTTTTTTGTTTCTTGTTGGTTACCAGTATCTTCAGGCACCTTGCCTCATTGTTATGTTTGTTTACTGGTCTAATGGAGGTTATGGAAGTTGGTGATAGCTCCCCAATTGGGGAAGCATGGAAAACTGAAGATTTGAATGAGTGACTTTCTCGAGTGGAAGGGCAGCTAACTCAACGTATACTTTTGATGTCAGCCACACCAGTATTTTGTCAGCTGATACTAGTTTACTGGACTTGGGAGGTGCTTTATGGATTACACCTTCACCAGCTTACAATCAGGAAGCCGATATTCATTATGGGCAGGCTGGTAGACATGCGGAGGATGTGACATCATTCCAGGCACCAAAACCATACAGGGATATGAGTGCCGGGGGTCCCGAAGGGGTACGGAGCTATTACAAAGCTTTTGAATGAAAATGGATCAAATAAAGACCCTATGGGTGGTTATTTGGGGTCTGGGCAATGGATTGATGAAGGCTGCAATTTTGGTTCACAGAATTGAGGGTTTTCAATGGAAAATGGACACTCTAACAACACAGTGGATGGGTGGACCAATTCAGATTCCATAGCCAGTTGGCTTATTCAACAAAGTTCTTTTTCAAACTACCAAGGTACTGTTATTGACATTTTGGGGAATGTTGTACATGGAGGGACGGATATAGACAAAACCTATGGTACTAACATAAAAAAACTTACTGATTTAATTTTCAAACATAAAGCCCTGGATATTGACAACAGCTATTTGAAAGACTGTATATCTAGAGGCATTGTACCAAAAGGTTTGCTCATGTACAAATTCCCAAACAATGTGGTGGAGGGTTCTACTTTCCATGAGGAACTTTTAAAGATTTTTGACTATAGTGGACATGAAGTAATGAGGGCTATTATTAAAGAAAATGAAAGACTAATGCATAAATTGTTTGATGACATTTAACATTTAAATAATATTGTGACTAATGATCTTATGTTCTCCACTGAGGAAGAGAATAAGAAATATCACCTGATTAAAAAACAGGTGAAGGAAAAATGTAGTGTGATATACAAAAGAAAATGTGGGAAAAGTGATAGGGATTTGAGGGAATACCATCAGAAACAGGCATACCCCTTCCCTAGGAAAAACTCATTTCCATGTAGAGTTTTTTAGGGGGATCATGGTCACTACAAGGGCCCAGATGCACAGGGGTATAATACCCATAATGCATGGGGATAGAACATGGAAAGTACGACTTCAGGATGAATAGGGGACAGATATGCCAGATAGTGTAGACTTTCCAGAACTTAGGAGGTCGGACAGATTGAGACAGGAATCCCAGGTCCAATATTTTCAGAAGGGTCCCCCAAACGGCCAGAGATAATAGAAAAAATAGGTGGTAAAGGGGGACAGGAGGAGGTAGAAAGTATTGTAGTGGAAGGACCACGTCATATATCTAATGACTTTAGTATTTACAATTACAGCGGAGTAGAGGTCATTAGTAAACATTTTGAGCTATTTTCAAAAGGCTTCAAATTCATTCCTACAAGTAAGGGATGCATTGTGGACACACTTATTGATTTAAAGTTATTCCTGAGGAAGAAGAATTTAGAAATTTTATTCCAGGGACATGAAAGCAGGAATACTAATACAGATGCTAAAAAATGTTGTACCATAAATCCTCCTTTGCACCCACAGTTAAGAAATTGTGAGGTGCAAGTAGAAAAGGAGATTAGAAACAGCATTTCCACGTGGAAGAGTTGCAGGTACAACCTCAACAAGGAAGAATTTGATATCATCAAATCCTTCAGGGAATATCGGGATGTCGGGGTTATGCAGCCTGACAAGGGGGGAGGGGTGGTTTTCATGGACAGTACCCTGTATGCCAGCAAGATGCTAGATATGCTAAATGATACATCCAGATATAGTAGAATTCCAGGAATGAAATAAATTTGGCATATCGCAAAATTGATTTTGCTTTGAGCGACATGCTAGAAGATGATCTCATCAGTCAGGACACTTTTAAGTATCTTTGTATGGAGAAGCCTAGAATTCCTTCCATCTTTGGGATCCCCACAGTGCACAAAAATCTTGAGGATCCCCCCATGAGACCTATTGTGGCTGCCAATGAGTCCAAAACCTACCCCCTGGCTAAATATTTAGATTTTAAACTAAAAAATATTTGAACCAATGCTAGTGGAATACTTAAAGATTCTTGGGATTTCTTTAGGAGTATTACAAAAGATATGTATTCAGATTCCCTTATTTTTGTCACATTAGACATACAGGATATATTTAATGTAATCCCCCACAAAACTGGTATGGAGTGGTTCCAGGAGGCAATCTATCAATATGGAAAATTCGACCATAACACTTTTTTAGTGTACACAGAACTCATGGATCTAGTTTTGGGGCATAATTTCTTATTCTTTGAGGGTGAATTCTTTAGGCAGATTCAGGGCGTAGCTATGGGGGCATGTTGTGCTGCCACCTATGCTAATATTGTACTTATGGTATGGGAAGAAAAGTTTGTTCTTCACTCGGAGTATGTCCAATATTGGGTTTATTATAAACGATACTTGGACGATATTTGTCTTTTTTGGATGGGTAATGAAACTAAACTTATGGAATTCATACAATATTTGATTACACACCATATTTCCTATCAAAAGATGAATTTTTTGGATTAAAAAATACATAGAATTACAGGAATTTGCATCAGTGGTATATAGGAAAGAGACTTTCTCTAACTCCTATTTGTACTTCACCAGTTCTCATTCCTTTAAGCAGAAAAGAAGTATTGTAAAGGGACAATTTATTCACAGTTGTAGAATGACCTCTAAAGATGTGGATTATGGGGTCTATATTAGAACATCGAAATTTCACAATTTTGAATGTTCTAACATCAACCCCTTTTCAGTGAATGCTGACAACATCGAACATGCAAAACAGCAATTTTTTTCCTACGGAAAACATTCAGTGTTCCGAAACACATACACACAACACAAGCACACCAAACAAACAGCAATCCACACACATGCACATAAAATCTTACAGCTAACCCTAAACTAAACTGTACAAACACCACTAACTATTCACTTACCTTAACCCAAACCCTAACCCTAAGGTCCATCACTATCGCACACTCACCTCATCCGCGCCCTAACCCTAACTCACCTAACCCGCCCTAACCCTCACATCTACACAATCGCACATATACCTAACCTGCGCCCTAACCCTAACTCACCTAACCCGCCCTAACCTTCATGTCCACACAATCGCATACATACCTAACCCACTCCCTAACCCTAACTCACCTAACCCATGTCCAATCTCACACTTACCTGAACCCGACCCGTAACTTTCCACCACAGTGCTGAAAATAGTGAAACGACAGAAATGGACAACCAAGTTCTTTCCCTAGGAAAAAAAATAAGTTTTCTGTCATTTTGCTATTTTCAGCATTTGCTGAATAGGGGTCGATATTAGAACATTCGAAATTGTGAAATTTCGATGTTCTAATATATACCCGGACTATGAATGTGAAAAATACTAAATTAACGGATATGTTTCTGGCTAGAAAATACCCTAGGGAATTGATAGTAGAGGTCATGGCTGAGGTGAAGGCAGGAAGAACTGTTAGATTTTGCCCTATTCTGGGGGGTGAAAAAGTGGATATTCTCCACAGGCAGATTTACCCTATGGATACTCATGTTATATCGAAACATCCAGACAATCAAGGGGACGGTGTTTTGGGAGGTAACTATGTTATATTTTATAATCAGGATACCTCCAACATTAGAAATATAATTTTCCTTCATTGTGGTAAGTCTGGTTGCTACTCTGAGTTGGAAATCCTGTTTAAAGCTCCTTTAAAGTTTACATACAAGAAAGGAAGAAACCTAAAGGAATAATTGGAAAGAGATTACAAGTTAGCCCGTAGAAAAAGAATATGCACTTACAAGTGTGGATTTTGTGCCCAGTGTTCATTTATTTTAAACCAGGATTCAGTGTGTATTGCAGAGAGGGATTATATGGTTAAAAGTGATAGCTTTTCCCAACTGTTGCAGCAAAGGTTTGATTTACTTAGCTATATGTAAACAGTCTGCAGCATTTTATATTGGAAAAACTACACGTAAATTAAAAAGAAGGATTTATGAACATTTTAATGCCATTAGAACACAAGATAATAACAATGCACTTGCACACAGGCAAGATGAGTTTTTTGTGCTTGAAAAGGTGGATCAGGATGTGAGGGGGGGGGGTCCCTGGGAGACCAGGATTGAGGTAAGGGAATTATATTGGCAACTGCTTTTAGAGGCCAACAGGACTCCGGGACTTAATGAGCATTTATCTATTGCCCCTATATTGAAAATGAGAGCTGCAAAATTGTAACTTGTGTGGTCTCTGTTTTATGACAACTTTGCAACAGGTTTCTAATATATGTTTCATGAAATTTATATGCGTCTAGCCTATTCATTTTGTATTTAGGTGAATGCTACTTCATGCACTTTAGTATATAGGTTTATTTATGTAATTCATTTTGATTAAAGAATTTAATAATGTATTTTTATATATATATATTTTATATACACATTTAAGCATTTATATTTATATATTTAAATACTTTTATTCCTATATTTATATATTTGTATATTCATGTATTGATGTACTAGTATTTATATAGGAACATGTTAGGTTGGTTTTCAACTGCTTTTATGATCTGTTTCTTTAATTGTATTTGTTTTAACTCATTAAACAATTATGTAATTAAGGGATCATGGGGTATAAAAGAGGAAGTAGCAGCTTTTGATGCATATATTCATAAAACTGAAGACGTCTTGTTGACAAAAAAGCTGTGGGGACTGTTGCATTTATGTTTTGAATAAATGGCTGCTCCTTCTGACTATTGCTTGGTACGTGACTTTGTGGGCCTCCTTTCAGTGCCTGTACTTGTTCTTTGTTTTTTGTTGGTTACCAGTATCTTCAGGTACCTTGCCTCATTGTTTTGTTTATTGTTTAAAACTTCTACTTTCTTTTTCATCTCCAAATGATTTTGATTTTTTTTCAGCTTTTACTGACAAAAGTTTGGATTGTACATCTAATAATTCAAGATCCCATTCTCTGATTTTTTTTTTATGCCAGGTTAGGATTTTACCATATATGTAAGCTTTTAATGAGTTCCATATCATTATTTTATTTATCTCTGTGGTGTAATTAATATCTATGAAGAACTGTAATTCAGATAACAACCAGGGTTTGAACTCTTTAATTTTAGTTATATATGCTGGAATTCTGAAGTTAAAGATTAATGGTATGTGCCCATTTCCAAGTTTAAGTATCAATGAATTGTGGTCTGAAAAGAGGCAGGGAGTGATTGAGAAATTAATGATTTTACTGCATGTCCTCCCCGTGGTCAAGTGGCCTCCGAAAGACATGCATGAATGGGCGTGCATTTGCTGAAGGTTGGTCATCGGGCTGGCAACTCGGCACCATAAAAATTGACTGCCAATCATTAGCGGACCAGAGTTCCGCTGTGGCGACCCCTAACCGGGAAAAGCCGAAAAGAGAAACAAACAGTGTGTAGTCATGGGAAGCAAATATTTTATCTATTCTAGTTTGGGTACCAAATCTGTGATCTTGATGGGAAAACAACAAAGATTTATCTTCTTTAAATTTGAAAGTATCTACAAGATGAAATGATTCTACCCACTTGTTTAAAGCTTTTGATACAGCAGATGTATGCAACAGTCTTTGATTTGTAG